>NC_041380.1:204678334-204680900 GCF_002162155.2 Triticum dicoccoides
GTGGTATATATATACTCCTACTATAGCACAAACCAAAAAGAATCATTCCTTGATGGGTCAATGTGATGGAGGACAACCTCGCGGGCCCATAGATGGAAGCGCTGCACGTGAGTGAGTTCCTATAGGGCAACCACCACCTACAGGGTGTTACTTGATGTTTGAATACAATTGCACAGCTTTGATGTGGCACATGACTCTGGAACTGTAAAGTCCCCATATGGAGCGAGGTTATGACACATATATATTATACAAGTTGCCCCCTCTTTGACATGTACTACATACTCCTACCGTGCATATATGTAACACAAACCAAAAACGAACCATCACTGTAGGTTCAAGTGATCGAGGATGACCTCGTGGGCCCATGGAGAGAGTCACAAGCGAGTGTGTGTCATAGGACAACCACCACGTGCATCTGCCCAAAAGAGGTGTGTTGTGTGATGTTAGAATACCCAATTCACAACTTTAAAGTGGCACGTGCATGCTTCACAAACCAGAAACGCACTATATGGAGGTTCACGACGTGTAGCCCCCTCACTTTGAGCCAGTGGGAGGGGCTCATGTGTACGCACGTGCCCGAACTTTGATATGAATCTCACCATGATCCACATTATAACACACATGCCAAGATGAATCCACATTTAATTTGGTGAAATGCCTCTCATTGTCGGTGGAAACTGAAAACCTTTGCGGGCTAACGAATGGGCACATCGCTAATAACAACACAAGGGAGTGTGTGAGAGGACCATCAATTAATGCATGCATATGGCCCAAACACGTATGTAAGAAAGGGTTGTGTAATGTTTTAAATAACCAATTCATGACTTTTATGTGGCATACATGACTCACAAAATGATCAATCCCACACGAAGGCTCACGACTCGTAGTGTACTGCCGACCTCCCCCCCCCACATACACACAGACACACACATCCCGCACCACCACCGCCACTCTGAGGCATGTCAAACTTTTTCTGTAGTGAAAATGCATGTGACCAAAGGAGTGTCGTGTTAAAATTTGAAAAAATAGAGATCATTCGATCGTTTTTATACATTGATTGATTTCCTAGGGATTTAATGTGATGAGATCAAATTTGAGCTACATGTGCACCAAAATGGATTGCAAAATCATATGTGTGTCCCTAGGTGCATGTTTCCCCGTGCAAGAGATTTCAAAACATTGAGAATATTGATTTTTAAAATTCAGTAAATCCAAAACTTAGTTGAAATTCATGAAACTTATCGTGGTGTCATATGTACACTAGTAGACTATGATACTGTATATTTTCATCATTTTTGAGACAAGTTTTGATATAATCTTCTTACAAACAGGAGATTGTTAATAATTGGCAACCAATATCGCATATGGATTATTTATTTGGATCATGTGCGTTACACCAACAATGTATACATGACATGCTTCAGTTAAGCAATAAAGCGGCAGAATTAATCATCAAAAAAAGAAAAACAATATATGGGCCGCCATGCGCCCCGTGTGCCGTGCGGGCAGGTATGAGTAGACGGGACACATGTGAGCAGTACGCCCGTAGGTAGACCAGGAGGCATGAGCGCAGGTGTGTGAATTGATAGGAGGCATTTTCTTTGCATAGTGTCACCGGGAGGTGTGCGAGTAGCTGTGTGAAATGATGGTAGGCATACCAGGAGTCCACCACACAAGCTCACCGGGAGGCGAGACAACCTTTGACCGCCGCCTGCCTTGCTCCCATAGCTCCATATTAATGGCGCGCCTAGGCCGCTAGACATAATAGATGGCCGCACCCCCGGTCCATAGTGGTCACCGCCGTCTAGAGTGTATGAGGATGCCGCCGAAGCACACCATCGGAGGGAGTGGCGACACCGGGGCTCGTGAAGCACCCACGCAATGCGTGAAGCTGGGCACAGAGGTTGTCGTCGCTACCGACGAGGAGTCGCATGTGCAGCAGCACGATCTTGACTTTGTCGGCGCCATCGTGCCCCCTGTCAGTGTCAGAACCAGCTGATCTCGCGTAGGGTGTCCCGAACTGTGCGTCTGAGGATCGAAGGTAATAGGAGGCAGGGTGTGACGCCCAGAGACCGATGTGCCAGGTGTCTTCCAGTTATTCGTTGTTGTTGCCTTCTCTTTTGCTTGCGTGTTGCATTTCATCATGTCACCTCTTGCATCGCATCATGTCATCATGCCATCATTTCTTTAATCTTATAAATTTTATAAATAAATTGCATGGATCTTCGGTCCATTTAAACCGAGGGAATGCACATGGTGATTTTCTCCTCTCTCTCTCTATATATATATATATATATTTTCCGGCTCTCTTTATAACATATATCCTCCCAATATTATTAGGGAGCTATAAAATAATATACCATTAGTTTGGAATTAACCGCAAACACACTTGCAATTTAAACTCTCAAGTCGTTTCTGTTTCGAGTTGCTCATCAAACCTTGCCATTTTTTCTTTCATCATTTTCCGAAGCTCCACCAAAAATCCGAACATTTTTGGACCTTCCTAACCCTCACTTCCTATTCGAACCTTTTGAAATTAAACTTTGAAATATGCCCACTCCATTTT
>NC_041380.1:204681198-204685857 GCF_002162155.2 Triticum dicoccoides
AGAGAGAGAGAGAGCAGAGCCCAATTGGCCCAGCCGCCCTCCCAACCCTAGCCAGCGCACCCCTCCTCATTCACCTTCCGCCGCCAGCAGCGCCACACGCACGCAGCCCGATCCCCCAACTCTCCCTCGCAGCCTCTTTCTTCCAGGCCCAACGCCCTCATCTCCTCTCCGCAATCCCCATCTTCCCTGTGCGTCGCCGCCCGTCTCAACCAGCGCCCCCATCCCAGCGCCACGCGCCCGTCTCTCAAGTGTCGTCATGCTCGCAGGAAGGAGCTAGAGCTCCTTGCGCTCGACGGCCATGGCTGCCTCGCGCGAGTCCCACCTGCGCCTCGCCCCGCATCTGTTCGGCTCCCTTGCCGGAGGCCGTCACCGCGGCCCTGCTGGACTTCGGCAACACGGAGCCCGGCGCCTCCGCCCCTGCCATGGGAACCGAGAGTTTGTCCCCGTCTTTGCCGCTTCACAACCCCGACCGACCCCAACTCCTGTTGTGGAGCAGCTTCCCGTGACCTCCTCTGCCTCAACTCCGGCCGGACCAACTCAGTTCCCCGCCGCCTCGCCAAGTCCATGGGGTCACCTCCTTGTGCTTCTTCACCCCGCCTCGTCGTCCGATGCCCGGCGTCGTCTCCAGTGCCCACGGGTCCTGCGCCATGCTCCTCTCCACGCGCGCCTGCACCCCTACTTTGCTCCTGCAGACACGCTGTCGCCCATTAGCTCCTGCGATGCCTGCTGCCGCCGCTGTTTTTCCTCGGTCAAAGGAACAAATGCCTCCATCGGAGACCGCCAAGACAGTCCAGGATTCACCAAGTACCACGCCGTCGGTGTCCCTCCAAGTTTGATGTTGGAACGTGCATGACTACGCGGATTCGCCAAGTACCACGACGCCCTCCCGAAGAGTTCGGGTTCGACAAGTTCGATGACGCTATGGTACAAGCACGTTACCGAGACCGGCAAGACCGAAGGAACGAAACCGCCAAGTACCTCTATGAACGGATACGTCAAGGCCGCCTCGGAGATCGCCAAGTACACCACCGATAAGACCACACGGACGCTCGAACGAGTGCTGAACAAAAAGCCAAGTACCACGACAACCATCGGCATGTACCCCTACACCGCATCGGAACGCCGAGTTCCTCTTCGGATGTGTGTACGACTACCAGGGCCAAAAGACCCGTACACCACTACCGTCGTCGAAGACCCGTGTAACGCATGCGTCAAGTACCTCTACGGAAGACCCGTACGCCTACGGACGTGTACGACTACCGTTGCCCGAAGAACCGTGGTTCACAAGCGTCGTGAATGACAACTGTTGAACATGGATTCATCAAGTTCCTCGATGACCATGTACCACCACCACTTCGCGATTAAAAATGACTACTTCCTCATTGAGATGTGTACCACTACTTCTGTTATCGTCGCAGAACAACTACTTCCTCTACTTCCCTCGACGAACTCGAATCGTCCCGTTTGCATGCTTTGAAGGTATAACCGCCGAGAACGAACGTCCGAGAATGAATGCTTGTGTCGTATGAGGTGCGCCCTTTGTCTGCACCGTGTCCGAATTGTCACTCGTTTTCCATGCCACTGACCCATGGGAACCCGGTAGTCGGGATCACCCCACCATCTTTTGCACGCTCCTGCCACACTTCCTTTGCACCGGTATCTCCATGAGCTACCGGAACCGTTATGTTGCCGTGGCATCATTTCGGATTCGTTGTCGTGGCCCCTTTTTTCCTCCCGCCATGACGACAAATGCTCCATATCATGCTCTTATCAACATTTTCATAAATATTGCATAAAACTTGCACATGTCATCCGCATCATGATAACAACATCAAGAATGTTTAAAATTGTTGTTTGCATTAATTTGCTAAATGCATATGGGGATTTACCGGATTTGTTGTTTGTTATATCCGGCCCAATCTAAATTGTTTAGATAGTATAGTTTTGTTATGCTTCGCCTCTTGCCATGTTAACCAACATTTAATATTGTTGAGTACCTAACCGGGAGTGAACTAAATAATTGATGTGGTGTTCCGTCAATATGCAACTCGTTGCATATTGGGCTCCACTTAACTTGTAGTTTTGTTTGTGCACTTTGCCATGCCATGCATATTTAAACCAGACATGCATCATACTTGATTGTGCATCATGCCATGTTTATGTGATGGTTGTTTACTTTGTTGCTTGCTTTTTTCCAGGTTACTTCTCTCGATAGCTTCAATTTCGTTCTGGAGTTGTGAGGATTCGTTCGACTACGTCCATTTATCTTCTTCATGGAATCATTCTTCTTCCTTGCGGGATCTCAGGCAAGATGACCATACCCTCAAATCACTTCTATCTTTGCTTGCTAGTTGCTCGCTCTATTGCTATGTCGCGATACCTACCACTTGCTATATCATGCCTCCCATATTGCCATGTCAAGCCTCTAACCCACCTTTCCTAGCAAACCGTTGTTTGGATATGTTACCGCTTTGCTCAGCCCACTTATAGCGTTGCTAGTTGCATGTGAAGATGAAGTTTGATCCATGTTGGAACATGGATATGTTGGGATATCACAATATCTCTTATTTGATTAATGCATCTATATACTTGGTAAAGGGCGGAAGGCTCGGCCTTATGTCTGGTGTTTTGTTCCACTCTTGCCGCCCTAATTTCCGTCATACTGGTGTTATGTTCCTTGATTTTGCGTTCCTTACATGGTTGGGTGTTATGGGACCCCTTGACAGTTCGCTTTGAATAAAACTCCTCCAGCAAGGCCCAAACTTGGTTTTACCATTTGCCTCACCACCACCTACTTTTCCCTTGGGAGTCGAGCTCCCGAGTGTCATCTTTATTTTAACCCCCCCGGGACAGTGCTTGTCTAAGTGTTGGTCCAAACCAGAGCCACTTGCGGTGCCACCTCGGGGAAACTTGAGGGCTGGTTTTAGCTGTATGTAGTGTTCATCCGGCGTTGCCCTGAGAACGAGATATGTGCAGCTCCTATTAGGATGTCGGCGCATCGGGCGGTCTTGCTGGTCTTGTTTTACTATTGTCGAAATGTCTTGTAACCGGGATTCCGAGTCTGATCGGGTCTTCCTGGGAGAAGGAATATCCTTTGTTGATTGTGAGAGCTTGTGATGGGCTAAGTTGGGTCACCCCTGCAGGGTTTTGAACTTTCGAAAGTCATGCCCGCGGTTATGGGCAGATGGGAATTTGTTAATGTCCGGTTGTAGAGAACTTGAAACTTAACTTAATTAAAATGCATCAACCGCGTGTGTAGCCGTGATGTTCTCTTCTCGGCGGAGTCTGGGAGGTGAACACGATTCTTGTGTTATGCTTGAACGTAAGTAGTTTCAGGATCACTTCTTGATGACTTCTAGTTCACCATCGTGCTTTGCTTCTCTTCTCGCTCTCATTTGCGTAGCCACCATATATGCTAGTGCTTGCTGCAGCTCCACCTCATTACCCCTTTCCTACCCAGAAGCTTAAATAGTCTTGATCTCGCGGGTGTGAGATTGCTCAGTCCTCGTGGCTCACAGATACTTCCAAACAGTTGCAGGTGCCGATGATACTAGTGCAGATGACGCAACCCAGCTCCAGTGGGAACTCGATGAAGATATTGTTCGTTATGTTGTTTTGTTTCCTGTTGATCAGTAGTGGAGCCCAGCCGGGGCGATCGGGGATCTGGCATTTGGGTTGTCTTTTATTTATGTTGGTTCTGTAGCCGGACCTTGATTGTATTCTGGATGATGTATGCTACATTTATGTATTGTGTGCAGTGGCGATTGTAAGCCAACTCTTTATCCCTTTCTTATTCAGTACATGGGATGTGTAAAGATTACCCCTCTTGCGACATGCCTACCATGCGGTTATGCCTCTAAGTCGTGGGAGATATAGCCACATCGTGGGTGTTACACAGGGGACACGATGTTTTACCCAGGTTCGGGCCCTCTTAATGGAGGTAATACCCTACTTCCTGCTTGATTGACTTTGATGAATATATGGGTTACAAGAGTTAATCTACCTCGAGATCGTAATGGCTAAACCCTAGATGTCTAACCTGTAAGATTGTGATTGTCTCTACGGACTAAACCCTCAGGTTTATATAGACATCGGACGGGCCTAGGGTTGTACAGAGTCGGTTTATAGAGAAAGGAATCTTCACATCTGAATGCCAAGCTTGCCATCCACGCAAAGGAGAGTCCCATCCGGACACGAGGGAAGGCCTTCTATCTTGTATCTTCTTGGCCTATCAGTCCGGCCCATATCACATAGCACGAACACCCAGGGACCCCTAATCCAGGACTCCCTCACTAGCCCCTGAAACAGGCTTGAATGACAATGTGTTCGGTGCGCAGATTGTCTTCGGCATTGCAAGGCTGGTTCCTCCTCCGAATACTCCAAAGCAGTTGGTCAAAAGAACTATGTTCGGCTCTGCATAACAGTCACAACCCCGAACCACAAGGGCAAAATACTTAAACATAAATAGGCTATGTCCACTAACAATTTTTTCGGCAAGACGTTATGTTCTGGCCCTATTATTATTTCGAACCATTTTTTAGCCTCCCGCTTTGTATATCGAGGCACGGTCCTTATTGACATGTCCTATCAAAGCAGAGATCATGTCCCCTTATTGCGGGATTCTCATCAATACGGGTTTGGGTATTCCAACCGTGCTGT
>NC_041380.1:204686210-204695295 GCF_002162155.2 Triticum dicoccoides
ATGGCCTTTATAAGAGGATAAGAATCCATCTCTTCTCCCATGCCTTCTCCTTCCTCAGCCCATCCGTCCTCGAGCACCAGCGCCCAAGTCCCAATCTTTCCCATTGCCACCAAATACTTCGTCCATGTTCGGATCCAGCTCGCAAGGCAAGTGGGTGGCCTACTCCATGACGGAGAAGGGCATCAAGGAGCTCTGGGAGGCGCGGTACTTGACAGCGGTAATCAGACACAGACTCCAGGCCAAGGAGCAAGTTATCCACTCCAGAGCCCTGTGAGAGGGTCATGTTCCTCCCTCACTTTCTCCGTGGGCTAGGATTTCCCCTCCACCCCTTTGTTTGTGGTCTCATGTTCTATTACAGCTGGACTTTATCGATCTGCCCCCGAACTCATTCCTTCATATTTTGGTGTTTATCGTCGTGTGTGAGGCATTCCTCTACATCCCTCCACAGTTTGGTCTATGGCTTAAGATTTTCAACATCAAGCCGAAGGTGGTTGACGGGCAACACGCAGATTGTGGCGGTTCCATGGTGAGAAAGCTTCCCAAAGTTATCTGGCCCAAAGGGGCCTTTGTGGGGACTGTCAGCATATGGCAGTAGGAGTGGTTTTATATCACTGAACCTCGTGGCACCAAGTGGGCGGCCGCCCTGTATTTCGATCTGGACCCCCGCTGCGGCTTGCGTCATGGACTAACAAGGGTCTGGACTGGGGATCATCCGATGAGGTGCTGATGCTGAAGAAGCGCATAAAAATATCATGGAGAAGGGCGCCAACCTCACAGATGTAATCCTGGTAATGCTCATTCGCTGGTCCCTTCCCTGCCAGTGCCGGCCTCTCCCCATGTGGGAGTTCAATCCAGAAGGGCCATGCTTAAAGCGATTCTTCGGCATGACACACGGAGCGATCTGGAAGCTACTTTTCAAGACTCAAAAGTCGTGGCCAGGGACGTCCGAGGATATCAGCCTCGACTGCAATCATCCAACCTCCCTAGTAAATGCTACATTTCCAAACATAATATAGTTCATTTAATCACAAGAGGGAGTGCACTAAGAATTCTATCTTGAAAAACAGGGATGGACAAAGAAGGCGGAACAGATCAGATATCTAGCTCCATTGCCCGAAAACCCAGCAGATACTCTTCTAATGAGGATGCTGGTCCTGGCACCCTATCAGGCGACGGAGAAAAAGATCCAGAAGAAGAAGGAAGCCAAAGAGGGCCTCTGCCGCAAAGGTACTTCGGACGTGATCTCCAGAGAGACTGAAACTCACTCCTTCGAGGAGGATGAGGACGAAGAGGAGGAGGAGGCCGACAGCAACCTTTCCCAGAAGGGGAATAGGAAGAAATGGGCGGCCTTCGAAGCGGAGGTGCCCAAAAGGGGAAAAATATCCCTCCCAGATGGCTCGGACTCGGACGTCGATGCCATCCCCATGTGGCGCCCCAGGCCGAAGCCCCTTGCCGAATCGTAAGTATCCGAAGATGCCGCACATGAGTTCAATTTTGATGATTATGGTATTTGACGTTTTGTATGGTGTAGCCCGGCCCGTGATCTTCCCCAACAATCATCGGAGGGGAACTCTTTGGATCCGAGGATGATGGAGAGTGATTCACCCTCGTGAGCCTCCCCGCCTATTGCCACGGATGACACCAAGGTGTTGTCCCGAAGGGCCTCTCTAGGGCACGGGGTGGTACAGGAAGCTGCCAAAACGGCGCCAGAGGGTAATACCTCGGTCGCCGAAAACACGAGGGGAGCTACCCCCGTGGAGACTGGGAGTCTTGACCAGTCCGGCCCCCAGTCAAACACCGTTCCGGAAACCCACGTGGCTCCGGAACCGAATAAGCGGCCCCTTCGGAGGGAGGAGTGCCAACTCCAGTAGCGACCTCCACTAATCCGAAGGTGCCTGGCATACTGATGGAGGCATTGCAACATGCTTCCATCATAGAGGAGCACCACACCCTAATGGGTCTGGTGGCTGAGAAGGTTCAGTCCGCCAAGAGCGGGCTGAACGAAGCCTTCACTAGCCAGCTAACAGGCTTAGAGGTAGGCGATGTAATATTATTGGCCACTTTCCATATATAAAGTATGCCTCTATATAGATAGTAGCCCCTGAGACTCTGTTCGGCTTTTGAAAAGAGGCCGAGTAGAGGATCGATAACACTTGCAGGAGATAATGTGCTTTTCTATTTTGAGAAGCAGGCTTCACTGTTAGCGGCAACCGCCCAGGACGCCGAAGTGTCCGAGCTCAAGCGTAAGCTGAGGCTAGCCGACAAGGATTTCGTCTGCATCAACAAGAGGCTTGATGAAGCGCAAGGTATGCTTTAGAATATCTCGTTCATGCCTGTATTTAATATGCAGATTCTGAGTCGAAGCTCATGCAATGCTATGATGATTGCAGGCAGTGCTGCTGTGGTCGAGAGCCTTAGTGGTGAACTTGGCCAGGCCAAGGAGCAGGCCAGGGTGAACAAAGCGACCGAGGACTTGAAGTCCGAGCAAGTCGTCCGCCATCAATACGACGAGCGGGTGACCAAAGTGGAGCAAGCGCTCATGGACGCTGCCAGCAAGTGTGAGTCCCTAGAGGAGAAGGATAAAGCCCAGGCAACCGACCTTGCCAAGGCCCTTCAAGAGGCTGAGGAGGCGCAGGCTGAATCTCGAGCAGCGTGTGAGGAGATCAAGCAGGCCGGATAGATAGAGGCTGGTAAGCCCTTTCTCTTATAGAGTAAATTCAGCAATCAGAATTATGTCTTGTTCACTTGACTATGGACTGCTCCAGACGCATTTGCGGATCATCCGAAGAGTGCTGCCGATGCCGCATAGTTCTTTCAGGCCCAGGAGGGGCATACAACAGAGAAACTATTCTGGCCATAGCTCGCGGTGCAGGAACACCCAGTGGGGTTGAATGACTAGATGGCGCAGTGGGCTGAGCTGCACAGGATGTCCGGACTGGCCATAAGGGACCTCGTAGTCTGGCTGTGGCCGGCCGAACCTGTCCCAAGAAGCTATTTTGGCATGGCGCAGCGACTCGTCAACGCGTTGCCCCGAATTGATGCGGTCAAGCGGTCATCATGTATAGAAGGTGCGCGGCTGGCCTTTGCCCGTGTCAATATGCACTGGGTGAAAATGAAGGCCGACGTCGTGGCCATTGAGGGTCCGCCAGGAGGCAAGGACCACTGCACACCGAAGCACTATTTTGAAGATGTCCTAGAGGGTGCCCGCTTGATAGAGGGCCAGTGCTCGAAGGATATGATGGTTGAGTAAATGTATCCGGGCTACCCAGACAATGTATCGTAAACCAAGGTTGTGTAATATATTTAATATTTTTATCTGAACTGCGTTACTCCTGTGCTGCCGTATATTATTATTCTGAAAGTTTGCCAGTCGTCGGCTTCAGCCCCCACGTAGATGCTACGGGGGTGTTCGGAATAACGTGTAATCACTCTTGACCCAACATCTTGGTCCGTAAAGGACGTGATTGACGTAGTGAACCAAGGAATCAAACTATGCGGCTTGAGCACTTTCACTTAGCCATAGGAGTTTGACGGCGGGACTAAGAACTAGCCCCTGGTGCGCATGTGGCTGTCTGAACTGGTATGCCTTAGGCGCAAAACCGAGCCGAAGCCAGTCGGTCGTGTAGTATGGAAAAAATTGCAAGAGATTTACATTAGGTCACCGAATAGCCGACCATCTCTCGCCATACCATGACAATCAGTTTTCGGCTTTCTCTAGTGAGGTGTTTAACCGGATGAACCAGAAACACAATCACAGTAGTTCTCCCCTTACTACCTTAGCCAAACAAGCGGAACGTAAGGTGGTAATCACATGAGCCGGGCAACCCAACTATTGACCAAAGACATGATTCGGAGCCGATGCATATACCGCAATACTCGGGACGCCGAAGTGTACTATGAAAGTGTTCAGACTTTTTGTTTTTGAATATTTGTGGCCGAATAAAGCCCTTGACGATTAATGCCAATGTGTATATTTCAATCAGTCATTAAGACGGGATATAGATGATGTAGTAGACCAATACCGAATGAGGTAGGGTAAAACCGTTTCCACTATAATCTGTTTGATACGTCAAAACGTAATTTTATAGAGGATGCGATGAGCATCGAGGCTATTTTACATGCCGTACATAAGGGAAAGTTGTGTACAGGTCCTAAAAAGGAAAAGATGATCTTGAAGATCCTTTGGACACTCTGTTGCACGTTTGCGCGGCTTTTCACCTTGGTATATGATCCTTTGAGAGGATCAACGACCGAGTAAACATAAGGGGCCTAGAAAAGGGGCCCTTAGTACCATCAAAAAGTGATGTGGGTTGTAGAGAACCTGAAAAATAAAAATAAGAAGTAGAAAAGGAAGAATATGAGGGTCCGAATAGGGTCGAACCGTATTGTGGACCTTATTTTTAGTAGGCCTCCGTCCTTGCCCATGTTATTTTTAGTGCGTAGTTATGTACGCGTGGTACATATGCCACTATCAAGTTGGGTGTTGACGGAGGTGGGATTGCTAATCTAGCTCTGGACAAACCGGACTTTCATCCTGCAGGGTAGAACGGACTCATTTGACAGTGTCCGGGGGCTTGACTGCCAATGTAGTATTCGGCTTAATGAGGCCACCCTGTACTTCGGCTGTGAGGGCCGCCGTATGATCCTCAGAAAAGAGGGAGCGCTCTGTACTTCTGTTGACCGTTATATCGCCACGTGGTCCAGGCATCTTGAGCTTTAGATAAGTGTAGTGCAGGACTGCATTGAAATGGGCGAAGGTTGTTCGTCCGAGCAGTGCATGATAGCCACTGCGGAAGGGGACGATGTCGAAGATCAAGTCTTCACTTCGGAAGTTATCTGGTGAGCCGAAGATGACTTCCAGCGTTATGGATCCTGTGGGGCAGGCCTCTATGCCAGG
This sequence comes from Triticum dicoccoides, assembly GCF_002162155.2. NCBI lineage: Eukaryota > Viridiplantae > Streptophyta > Magnoliopsida > Poales > Poaceae > Triticum > Triticum dicoccoides. Next base: position 204,691,108 of record NC_041380.1, read on the forward strand.
TATCACTCCTTTGGAGGTGGTTTTGGTTGGCTTGATTCTTGACTGATCGATGCCCATTTTGCGGACAGTGCCTTGGTAAAGTAGGTTAAGACTGCTACCGCCGTCCATAAGGACGCGCGTGAGGTGGAATCCGTCAATAATTGGATCAAGGACCAATGCTGTCGAACCTCCATGATGGAAACTGGTTGGATGGTCTCTGCGATCGAAAGTGATCGGACAGGCTGACCAAGGATTGAATTTTGGGGTGACTGGCTCTATGGCATAGACGTCCCTTAGTGCGCTCTTGCGCTCCCTTTTGGGGATATGTGTAGCGTATATCATATCCAGCGTTTTTACCTTGGGGGGGGGGATTTCTTCTGTCGCCCTGTGTTCGGTGGACGAGGCTCTTCATCATCGTCCTCCCTGGGCAGCCCCTTCCCCTTATGTTAAGCGTTTAGCTTGTTGGCCTGTTTAAAGACCCAACAATTCATGTTGGTATGATTAGCAGGCTTACCAGGGGTGCCATGAGTCTTGCAAGGCCAATCGAGTATTCTATCCAAACTAGATGGACCATCCTTGTTTCCTTTGAATGGCTTCTTCCACTGATTGGGTTTAGAGCCACTGAATCCGGCGTTGAACGCCATGTCTTGAGTATCTTCGTTATTGCTTCGACGCTTGTTTTTGTTGTGTCATAGCCTGCCGTTACCATCCCTGGCTTCGGATGTGTCAGGGTCGCTGGTGATGTTGCTTCTACATGCTAGCCAGCTATCTTCTCCCGTGCAAAAGCGGGTCATAAGTGCGGTAAGGGCTGCATTGGACTTTGGTTTTTCTTGGCCGAGGTGTCAGGCGAGCCACTCATCTGGATAGTCCACAGCTTGGTTCTTTTTGGTTAAGAACCTGGTCCATAGCTTCCGGGCTGATTCTCCGGGTTGCTGGACTATGTGACTAAGGTCATCAGCGTCTAGAGGCTGAACATAGGTTCCTTGGAAGTTGTCTCTAAAGGCATCTGAGGGATTCCTGGATTAGGGGGTCCCCGGGCGTCCGGGCTATATGACGTGGGCCGGACTGATGGGCCGTGAAAATACAAGATAGAAGGCTTCCCCCCGTGTCCAGATGGGACTCTCCTTGGCGTGGAAGGCAAGCTTGGCGTTCGGATATGAAGATTCCTTTCTCTGTAAACCAACTCTGTACAAACCCCTAGCCCCCTCCGGTGTCTATATAAAATGGAGGGTGTAGTCCGTAGAGGTAGTCATAATCATACAGGCTAGACATCTAGGGTTTAGCCATTATGATCTTGAGGTAGATCAACTCTTGTAACCCCTATACTCATCAAAGTCAACCAAGCAGGACGTAGGGTTTTACCTCTATTAAGAGGGCCCGAACCTGGGTAAACATCGTGTCCCCTGCCTCTTGTTACCTTTGATCCTTAGACGCACAGTTCGGGACCCCCTACCCGAGGTCTGCCGGTTTTGACATCGACATTGGTGCTTTCATTGAGAGTTCCGTTGTGCTGTCGACAAAGGATTCGATGGCTCATTCAATCATCCACAATGATGCTGCTTTGGGGGAGATTTTTTCCCCGGGCCAGATTTTCGTATTTGGCAGCATCACGCTGCATGCCAACTCGATTGGCCACCTCGAGCAGATCAACAGCTATGCCCCTAGTCATCAGATCAGTTTCGGGAACCTAAACTATGTCGCCGATACATGAGGAGATTTCATCTTCGAAGGGTTCGTGGCCCCAATCACCGCTCTGGCCTTAGATCCAGAGCAAGCTGTCAGGTCCAAAGACGGGAGTTTAGAGCCCACCGGATCCTCTGCAATTATGGAACTTGTTACCTGAGATGCGGAGGGGACGGCGTCGTCGGCTAAGCCAAAGACGAACCGAACTCCCATTGTCACTCAAGCACCGGACACTCCGCCGGACTCTAAGTCTGAACTCTCGAGGTCCATGTTAAGTGGGCGCCGCCAGGAGGCTCCAACTCTGGCAGCCCCACGAACTCTCGCTTCTCTGTCCAACCATCGCCTTGAAATGAGGCTCTAGACTTAATGCGATCACTCGCCATTATGGAAGGATCGCTTCCGAATTATGCCCATCCCAGACTAGGGGCTGAGAGCGGGAAATTTTATGTCCCACCCACCACCCACTTCATAGCCACTATTGAGGATCTAACCGACATGTTGTACGACACATTCGAAGACATCGACGGTATGGACGACGACGTCGGAGACGAACAAAGCCAAAACCCTCCATTTACCAGACGATGGACGGCCACCTCCACATACGACGTGTACATGATGGACACACCCAAAGAGGATGGCGACGACGGCAAGGAGAATCCGACTGAGGACAAGCCTGCCGAAGCACCTCCGAAACATCGACATCTGTGGCGCCGCTCAAAATCGTGTTGCCAAAAAGATGGAAATACCGGGTCCGAAGACAACAATACTCCGAAGAATGTCGAAGACCCTGAAGCCCCTATAGAGCCAACATCTGAACAGGATGATTGGGAGGATTGGCAAGTAAACCTCGACGATCCTGTCGAGAACGAGGACTCGGAGGACAGTAACTGCCTACCGAACTCCGAAGAGGATACGAGCCTCAACAATGAAGATTTTATCGTGCCGGAGGAACCCCTCGAACAAGAGCACTTTAAACGTCGGCTAATCGCCACTACAAGAAGCCTGAAAAAGAAGCAGCAGCAGCTTCGAGCTGATCAGGATCTACTCAATGACAGATGGACTAACGTCCTGGCTGTAGAGGAATACGGCCTCGAACGCCCAACTAAGAGTTACCCAAAGCACAAGCTACTGCCTCAATTTGATGAGGAGGCCCTCGAGCCCACACTGCTAAAGCATATAACTACTGACGAGCCCGACCAACCACCACGTGGACGGGACAGACCGGCTACTCACATCGAACACCAGCCCGCGCCACCCCGCCCTCGAGGCAAGGAGGTAACGGCCCCGGGCTATACCTACAACTTACACAAGGACCTGGACAATAGAGCCTATCTGACAAGATCAATCTACGGATCCAGGGGCGTGCTCCAACGTGCGAGGGCGGCCTTCATACTTGACGGGACAGACACAACCTCGCACGGGCCGAAAGCCGCATACAGCCCCCGTCCAAATTACGCCGCGATGTCGCCCGGTACAGAGGTGCCTGTTACACCCATGATGCAGCTATATCTCCCATGTGTCGGGGCACGACTTAGAGGCATAGCCGCATGGTACGTTTGTCGCAAGAGGGGTAATCTTCACACAATCCCATGTACTGAAAAAGAAAGGGATAAAGAGTTGGCTTACAATCGCCACTTCACACAAATAGAAGTTAAACATACGTCAACCAGAATACAATCAAGGTCTGACTACAGAACCAAAATAAAAGAAGACAACCCCAAATGCTAGATCCCCGATCGTCCCAACTGGGCTCCACTACTGATCACTACGAATGCGATCTTTGTCGAGCTACCACTTGAGCTGGATTGCGTCACCTGCACTGGTATCGCTGGCACCTGCAACTATTTGGAAGTATCTGTGAGCCACGAGGACTCAGCAATCTCACACCCGGAAGATCAAGACTATTTAAGCTTATGGGTAGGAAAAGGTAGTGAGGTAGAGCTGCAACAACCACTAAGCATATATGGTGGCTAACATACACAAATAAGAGCGAGAAGATAAGCAAAGCAACAATCGTGAACTAGAAGTGATCAAGAATTGATCCTGAAACTACTTACGTTCAAGGATAACACCAAAACCGTGTTCACTTCCCGGACTCCGCCGAAAAGAGACCATCACGGCTACACACACGGTTGATTCATTTTAATTAAGTTAAGTGTCAAGTTCCCTACAACCGGGACAATAACAAATTCCCATCTGCCCATAACCGCGGGCACGACTTTTGAAAGTTTATACCCTGTAGGGGTGTCCCAACTTAGCCCATCACAAGCTCTCACGGTCAATGAAGGATATTCCTTCTCCCGGGAAGACCCAATCAATCTTAGAATCCCGGTTACAAGACATTTCGACAATGGTAAAACAAGACCAGCAAGACTGCCCAATGCGCCGACATCTCAATAGAAGCTGCACATATCTCGTTCTTAGGGCAACACCAGATGAGACAAGCTACGAGTAAAACCAGACCTCGAGTTTCCCCGAGGTGGCCTCGCGGGCGACTCGGTTCGGACCAATACATAGAGAAGCACT
>NC_041380.1:204695534-204712466 GCF_002162155.2 Triticum dicoccoides
GGGAGCCCGACCCCCAAGGGAAAAGTAGGTGGTGGTGAGGCAAATGGTAAAACCAAGGTTGGGCCTTGCTGGAGGAGTTTTATTCAAAGCGAACTGTCAAGGGGTCCCCATAACACCCAACCGTGTAAGGAATGCAAAATCAAGGAACATAACACCGGTATGACGGAAACTAGGGCAGCAAGAGTGGAACAAAACACCAGGCATAATGCCGAGCCTTCCACCCTTTACCAAGTATGTAGATGCATTTAATTAAATAAGAGATATTCTGATATCCCAACATATCCATGTCCCAACATGGAACAAACTTCAGCTTCACCTGCAACTAACAACGCTATAAGAGGGGCTGAGCAAAGCGGTAACATAGCCAAACAACGGTTTGCTAGGAAAAGAGGGTTAGAGGCTTGACATGGCAATATGGGAGGCATCATATAGCAAGTGGTAGGTATCGCGGCATAGCAATAGATCGAGCAACTAGCAAGCAAAGATAGAAGTGATATCGAGGGTATGGTCATCTTTCCTGAAATCCTGCAAGGAAGAAGAACGAGTCCATGAAGAAGACAAACGAATGTAGTCGAACAAATCCTCACAAACGCGACGTTATCGGAACTAACCCGAAGAAGCAACACCAGAAAGAAGCAAACAACATGGTAAACAACCATCACATAAACATGACATGATGCACAACCAAGTATGATGCATGTCCGGTTTAATGAGGCATGGCATGGCAAAATGCATGATCAATACTACAAATTAAGTGGAGCTCAATATGCAACGAGTTGCATATTGACGGAACACCACATCCAAGTTATTTGGTTCGATCTTGTTTATGTACCCAACAATATTAAATGTTGATTAACATGGCAAGAGGTGAAGCAAAAGCAAACTACACATCTAGGCAAGTTTAAATGAGGCCGGAACAACGAACAACAATTCCGGTAAATCCCCATATGCATATTTTAGGTTTGGTACTGTTCTGCCCTAAAGCATATTTTAGACTTATTAAACATGCAAAGTGATGCCACCATGTTAAACTAGGCATTTTCTACCCCATTTACTTATAAAGTTTATTAAGTTTGGCGCTATGGTTATTAAGTTATGAAATAACCCATTTTAACAAGTTATTTAAACAAAAATTTAAACAAACATCATTTTAAACATTTTAAACATGCATGAAAGTTGGATATAATGAAACTACTCAAGATTCTAAGCATTTTTCATATTAAGTTTGTTTAATTCCGATGCACGGTTTGTGAGATATTATATGCATGAACTCTGGGGGCTTTTCTGAAAAATAGGCAACATCTGGATAATTCCTAAAATCACTGGATAGGAAAAAAAGATAACAGGCTGAAACTAAGCAGAGGCCCAAGAGGGTAACAGGCGCAACATTAAGACAAAAAAAGGAGGGCGCTGGGGTTCTCACCAGGCCTCATCGGCCTTGGGGAGGCACTGGCCCATGATGGCGCTGGAGGCGGGCGCTCGGTCAATGCGAGGCGCGGGCGAGCTGCCAACCTACTCGTTTCTGAAGACAGAAACAACAACACCTCATGGCGATGCAGAGATCGACGACAGGGGTTCCTGGCGACGGGGTTGGTGGGAACTGGCCGGAACGGGCAGAATGGAGCACGGGGAGGTGCCTGGAGGGGGCGGCGTGATCCGGCAAAGGCGGCTACCGACGGTGGACTCCAAGGGCGCCACGTCGGGAAGGTGGCCGAAGGAGGCGGACCGGGTGGTCCTTGGGCAGGGACGCGGCGAGGTCCTCGCTCATGGACTCGAGCGCGTGGACGCGGACGGCTGATCCGGGCGGCGGCTTGCGAGGGACTTGGCGTGGGCTTCGGAAGGGACGCAGGGTCGCGGAGGAGACCGGTGGCTTGGCGTCCATGGAGGCTCCTGCGAGGATGCAGCGGGGAGGCCGCAAAGACCCGGTGGTGGGCAACCATGGCGTCGGGCAAAATATTGGGGCAGCGCCATGGCTCGATCTCCGTCCCGGCGGTGCTCCGAACAGCAGTGGTGGCGCTCGTTCTGGTTGGAGGAAGGAGCTCGGGCGCGCGAGGGAGCCGGTCTCCGGTGAAGGAGAGGCGCGGCAGAGGGGGTCCACAACGGCGACGTTGGAGACTTGGAGGCGCTGGCTTGCTGGCCTTGGTCGTCGGCGGGGATAGTGGGGCTTGGCAGTGGTGGTTCCAATCACCGGCGGAAGAAGTAGCTCAGGAGGCGCGGGGTTTGGGGATCAGGAACAGGAGGGGTGCACTGGCTGGATGGATCGATGGGAACAAGGAATTGGGGATGGATCCCGAGAGATTTCTAGTGGGTGGCAGCGGCGGACACGGGATGGATGGGACAGATCCCCTAGGTTTTAGGGTTAGACTAGATTAGGACTAGGGGCTTTTATATAGGGAAAGGAAGGGGTATAAGGACCATCCTATTAAAATCGTACGGTTGAGATAAAATGCTAGGGGAGACCAAAGGAAAAACTGAAGACGTTTTAGGGACGTCTGGGGATGATCCGAACCCAACAGTGACGACTGTCCGTGTCGGGTTCGGGACAGTTGCCGGACGCGCGTGAGGGGTCAATGCACTATGCAAGGAGGGGTTAGGTGGTACCGGCGGTTGGTGGTAGTGGGCTGTGCAGAATGCCTTGGGCTAAGAAAAGAGAAGAGAGAGAGAGGCCCGGTGACTGTTTCCGGAGATCGAAAGCGTCCGACGTTTCACCGGCTATACTGCCGCTATAGTTATCCGCTGGGGCATCAAACGAACTCCGAATGCGATGAAACTTGGCAGGTGGCCCACTGACAACATAGCAAAATCATATGCCAACTTTCAACCCATTCCGAGAACATTTTCCAGCCACTTATAAAATAATATTTCGGACGTGCCGCGAGCGCGTGCAAGTTTGTCTGGGCTTAGAACGGACAACGGACGGAACTGGAAGACACGGACAGATGCAAGTTTCAAAAACATGCAGATGCAATGCGGATGATGACATGGCAAGATGCAACACGCAAGCAAATGACATGGAAAAGACAGCGAATAACTGGAAGACACCTGGTGCATCGGTCTCGGGGTGTCATAACACTCCACCACTACGAGAGGATCTCGTCCCGAGATCTAGAATGGTACCAGAGGGAAACGAAAGATGAAGAGAGGAGGTAAAACTAAGTTGCTTCTTTGACAAATGAGTGAAACCATGAACCTTGAGAGGTTAAACAATTTGAAAGAAGAATACAACGGAGATGAACGAAGTTGAAGACACTCCGTTAGAAAAAGAGGAACAAGGAACATTACTAGAGTCTTGTAGGTTGAAATACATAATAAAAAGGGTTGCAATGGACAATTAGTACACGCAAGCACTCCGGTTGAAACTAGATGTACTAAGGATCAAATATGACAACACTCCGGTTAAAACAAGATAGAGAAGAATAAGACTGATATAATTTGGACAGCACTCTGACTGTAATTGGAAAGAATTCAACATGAACTTGGGAAGATTGGATGATACTTGACGAAATCAACAACACACTCCCTCCGGAACTATAGAAAGAATGGCACCAGGGGTAAGAACGAATTCAGACAGCACTCCGGTTGAGAAGGGAGGTAAAACTTGATAAGATGAGAGAGCTCGAATGAAAACACGACACTCTGGTTAAATAGATAAGCATGAAAAGAACATGATCCTCCCAACTTGAGATGATCAGAGAAGAGAGCAACATCACAATGCCTCTGGAAGAAAAGAAAGAATGGAATGGAATGGAATGAATGGCGGGAAGCAAGATCTTGAGAGAGCACGCTTACAACAAAAGCTAGAACGGAGTTGTTGGATTATCAACAATGAAAGGAAAAGCTTGATGTGGGCTTATGGAAGAAAACTTCTCAAAATTGAGGTGAAATTCTGCCTCTAACGAAAACAATAGATTGGATTGATATGAACAAGGAGACGAGAAACTTATTTCACCGGGAGCATAAATGAAGAACTTGGGTCATTTATGAGCACCGTAGATAGCAACAATCCTTAGGGAAGGCTTAAGGTGAAACATGACACAAGATAACTCCAACGAAGAGATTGATGGGTTTCAAAGGATCTCATTAATGAACTGAAAATGATGGGTTTAAAATATGTCATTCCAGACAACTTGTCAATCATGAACACAAAGGAAAATAATCACGAATGACATAACACCACCTCAAAAGATAAGGTAGGAAGAATTGCACTTCGGAATGCAAGATGAAGAAGGCTTGAACTCCTCAAAACAAAACATGTGTTGAGCACCATGTTTATTTGAGAGTATAGCTTGGCGAAACATAACTTCAAGAGAAATCTTGAAAAATAATTGAAGAATGAAAAGAATCCTTGATGGACCACCATGTTGAGCCTTCGTGAGAACTCCGGTAACAAAAGAATGATCGAGCGAAAGGAAAGTTGAATAGAACTTCGAGAGAAGCCTTGCAATGATTAGATGGAGCTTCGTGGTGATATAGTTGAGAGATCTCAGAACTCCTGGAAAGTATGAAGCAGTTGAACCGAGAATTTACTCATCGTGAACAAACTTCGGAAGAAAGAATCCATCATTTGGATGAAGCAAGAATAAGAATTATGTTATGCGTATCCTTCACCAATTTAAATTGATGACAAGCAATAGATTTGGCATACTACTTATTCTCGTAGAAAGGATCAAGAAAGATATAGCGCAAACTTGAAGAGGTCTTGATGGAACCACCAGTGGGATTTGGAAACAACGAATGAATTGATACGATAACGGAAGAGGAATGTTGAACGAACCACTGTAAGAATTGAAAGTGAACGAAGAAACGATAAGGAAACACCGGGAAGAATTAGAGAATGAGTGAAGATACTTGAGGGAATTTAGATACATGAGAATGAAGATATCACGAGCTGATTAGAGAATATTTGAATGATGCACCGGTAAGATTTGGAGAATGAGAGCTGAGAGCTGAAATGAATAATCCTGAGATGATGGGCTCCGGAGAATCAAACTGAAAAGACTCCTGAATTGCGTTGGATGGGTGAAAAGAATTCTCACAAATGAAAACAATTATGAGAGGATGGCATAAAGCTGGCACCATGGATCTTCGAGAGAACGGATAAGATTGAAGAGAAACTCTTCTTTGGTCTTCCAAAATCCGAGTATGACGTCGAGAAACACTATCAAGAATTGTTGAGGTGCTCCGGAATGAAGAATGGAAAGGTTGGACCATGGACAAAAAGGATTTGAGAGATCTTAGAGAAAGACATATGACTGATGACAATTCATACTTACATCATACTTTGAAAGGAATTCAAAAATTACTCCAGAAAATTAGAAGAGTCAGGTAAGATCCTGGGAAAAGACCTGTGGGTTAGGGCCCACTCAAAAGAAACACCGTTGAACAATTACTTGTCAGGACCCCGACTCAATGCCACATCGATCTAGCATGTAACACCTCATATCACTTTGCGGCCTCACGCACGGTATTCCCACGGGTGTCGCCTTACCTTTGCCCGGGACCGTTTGCGCCTTTTGGCACACATATATGACAGTGTCGCTAGCATCCATATGATAAGGAGCCCGGGCTGACATGGCTAGTCGTAAACCCAAAGTGGCACAGACTTACAGGGACAGGCATCCATGACCCAGCATCGAACGTGTCGGTCATCAGCGAGTGAATCCAGGCTGTAGCACTGGGCTAGCAGGACTCCGGTGAACCGGGCTGTAGCGGGCTAACAGGACTCTGGTATTCATCGCGTGACATTTCCCCGAAGGGACAGACACAGGAACGAAGAAGGACACATGCCGGCCAGCCTAAGTGTTCCGGAGCAGTAGCAAGCTACCATGGCTCGGTGGAAAGACTAGGAGACATTTCCCGGTAAGAGAGGCTACTAAAGATAAACAACTAGATAGTCAGATCCCACACATACCAAGCATTTCAATAACATACACACAATATGCTCGATATGTGCAATACAACATGGCATCACAAAATGACTCTACGACTCAGTAGTTTATTCATTAGGCTCCGAGGAGCGAGATATTACAAACATGGGTCTTATGACCCAACAATCAGAGCATACAAGTCAAAGCACATGCGGAAGCTTAACATGTCTGAGTACAGACATCTATAAATGAAAAAGGCTGAGAAGCCTGACTATCTACCAGATCCTGCCGAGGGCACAAGATCGTAGCTGAGGTAACAAGCTAAACGTCGAAGTCCACGTGGAACTACTAGTGAGACTGAAGTCTCTCTGCAAAAACATAAAATAGGCAAACGTGAGTACAAATGTACCCAGCAAGACTTACATCAGAACTAACTACATATGCATCATTTTCAACAAGGGGATGGTGGGGTTTAACTGCAGCAAGCCAGCTTTGACTCGGTGGCTAACCTGAACTACGACTGCAAGTAACTCTTTTGAGGTGGCGCACACGAGTCCACATATCCACCATATCAATACACCACTATGGATCCGCTCCCATCTCCCTACGAGAGCGCCATCCATAGCACTCACGCTTATCTTGCGTATTTTAGAGTATCCACTTTCACTTGTCTATGAACTGATATAGGCAACCCAGAAGTCCTTTTCCGCGGACACGGCTATTCGAATAGATGATGTTAACCCTGCAGGGGTGTACTTCTTCATACATGTTTCCACCACTTAGCGTCTGCACACGACATGTGCTCGGTAGACTTCAAGCGAAAGCCGACGTGGGTGTAGACCACGACCTACCTAAACACTCAAGTCTCTAGTCCAGGTTTATCGCCTATTCGGGTTCCATCCATGAGGAGATCCGGCCGGAGTTTCGCTCACAGCCCCAAACGATGTGAACAGGGTTCCCGAGATACCAAACGGGCATCCGGTACACCGTGCCACGTACCTACCGCATCACAGCCCACCCCTACGGTCAGCGCTGTCCACGGCCTCCAGTAAGCTACAAACACCAGAAACTACTTGCAACTCCTGGACAGAGGACTAGGGTGAATAAGAAGTCGAGCGGGGTCATATTTCAGGGCCCAATGCATGGTAGTAGCTGAATCATGGATCACAAACATAGAACTCAGTTCCTAAGGACGGCTTCAATGAGACAACCCACCATCTCACCGACACCTTTTACCAAATCGTGTTCACACACTTAGCTCACACATAGTAGGACATGTTCACACACCTCTGATTCATCCTCGATGAATCAGACCTGACTCAACTCTAAGCAGTAGCAGGCATGACAAACAAGCATGAATGAGTAGGCACATCAGGGCTCAAACAACTCCTACTCATGCTAGTGGGTTTCATCTATTTACTGTGGCAATGACAGGTCATGCAAAGGATAAAGGGGTTCAACTACCGCAGCAAGTAACAGATGAATCGGTGTTGTCCTAATGCAGTAAAAGAGAGCAGGAGCGAGAGAGTAGGATTGTATCGGAATGAACAAGGGGGTTTTGCTTGCCTGGCACTTCTGAAGATAACATTGAGTCTTCATCAGTGTCAACGATCACATCATCGGTATCACGTCTATCGAGAGGGGACAAATACCGGCAACACAGAAAGGAACACAATCAATGCAATGCACAATATGATGCATGATCATGACATGGCAAAATGAATGTGTTTTGGGCTAATGCAACTAAAACCAGATTAAATGAAGTTGGTTTGAATCCAAGATTCAAATTCAAACTCCATATGTGATTATTCAAATGCCATTTAATTGATTTGTGCTAAACAGCAGCTATAAGTTGTTCTAACATGCATGAAAATGGTACAGATGGATTCCTTGAATTTTTCTGATAATTTTTCATATATAAATTATTTAATTTGGAGTTACGGTTAATTTTCTATGATTTATTGAAGTTTTAGCTATTTTCTGGAATTTCCTGATTATTTTTAAATCCAGAAAATACTTATTGCGTCAGCACTACGTCAGCATGACGTAAGAGGGTCAACGGGGCCGGTCAGGGTCAAACCTGACGTGTGGGGTCCACACATCAGTGACACAGGGGCTAATCCCGCGTTGACTCGGGCTTTGACCCGCTACGGGGCCCGCTGTCAGTGTCTGTGGGGGTGTTTAGCGTGGTCATTAGCGACTAAGTAAGTGCGCCACGTCGGCGTCACCGGAGACCAGCCGGCGGCGACCACAGGACACGGCGGGGGCACGCCGGACTTGCGCTAGAGGCGTCAGCTTGGCGCGCTGAGGGCACCAGGGGATGGCCCTTGCTCTCGCGCATCCAGAGGACCAAGTGGGAGGTCGTGGGGTCGCCGGAACTCATGCCGGCGACGAGCTTTGGCGGCGATGGTGTTCGGTGGTGCTCGGGCGCGTCGCTACGGTGCATCAGTGAGCAAATGGAGAGGCTGGGCAGCACCTGCTAGTCATGGGGAGCGCTAAGAGCAGCTCAGTGAGGCCAGGGGAGCACGGAGGCTATGCATGCAGCAGCAATGGCGGACGGTGGCTTCGATGCTCGTGGGGAACGGCGCTACGGCACGGAGGGGAGCATGCTGAGTTAGGGGAGAGGGTCAGTGACTCACGGCGATGACGAGGGAACGCTCGGCGAGGTCGGGGACGGTCCAGAGCCGGCGAATTTGACGAAGATGGCCGGCGGGTCCGAGGTAGAAGACGACGGCGATGCAGGGCTTCCGGAGGGCTGTAGATCGGTGGGGAGGAAGAGGGGGTCGAGGCGGAGCTCCTGGGTGCATCGGCGAGGCTAGGGGTGGCCGGTGGCCATGGGTACGGCGACGATGACGGCGAGCTCCGCTCGGTCGCGGGAGGGGAAACAGAGGAGCGAGGGGGAGGGAGGTCCAGAGAGCGAGGGAGAAGTGAGAGGGGGTCGGGGACGTCTCCGTGGCGTCGCGAGGAAGTCGGGGAGGCTGCCACGGCGAAGCAGGAGGTGGCCGGCGTCGGCGCGCGTGCGTCCAGCACGCAGCTGCTTCGGGGCGAGGGGGAGGAAGATGACTGGCAGCTGGGCTGCACAGTAACGGGCCGCGCAGAAGCTGGGCCGGCTACAGGTAAGTGGCCCAGGTACGGGTCTTTCTCTCTCTCTCCTTTTCTAATTATCTCAGTTTTCTATTATTCTGTAAATTTAGGGCTTTATTAAAAATAATCAGACACTTTCAAAAATCATGAAACTAATCATGGCTACTGTTTAGAATATATCCAACAGTAAACATTTTAGTTTATGATTATTTGAGCATTTGAAATATTTAATAGCATTTAAATGCCCAAATGAAAATACTATATGATTTAATTCAGTGACCAAATATGTCCTGCAAAAATATAAACCATTTTTGGTAGATGCTTCCACCTCAAACCAGAAATGTTGAACATTTTTAGAGGACATTTTGAGTTCAATGAAAAAGGTTTTATTTTGACCCTAGTTGAATTCATTTGGTGCTAGGGCTTAGTCAATCCCCATCTCAGGTTTAAATGAAATTTAAACATGATGTAACACTCTAATGCATGCACTAGGCATTGTCAGAACTAGGGATGTGACAACTCACCCCCACTAAACAAGAATCTCGTCTCGAGATTCAAGCGTAGGGTAAGGTGAAAGGTAAACGCAACTAGTATAATCTTCACGATCCAGGGTGCACTTCATAGGAACGTTGATTCGATCACCATTATTGTCTTGAAGTCTTGCTCTGAGAAATCCTGTCAACATGACATGGAGGGAAGAAGGAGACTCTAGAAGGGTCGATCTTCTCGAAGATCGAACAACTCACGGAATGAGACATAGGACCATCTCTCGGGTTGAGACACGAGATACACATCAAGAGGGGTGGAAAGAAACGAATGACGAAGGTTCACTAGGTAGACAACAATTCCACACCTAAGAAGGTGGTAAACGATTGTCAACGTAGCGAGGAGTTGAGTTGCCATGATACCACGACGAAACATCCTGGAGGGGGGTGATTCCTAGATTATTACCTTAAGTGGCAAAAAGAATTACTTTTGATACCGAGATCATTGAAACTCTTTATACCAATTTAAGGCAATTCTCGACCAATCGTTTGGAGGGGGTCGGTAGAATGGCATACTCGGACTTGAATGATGTGGATTACCTTGTTGAAGACAACGTAATGGATGAATTTGCTTATCGCCGGAAATGGAAGAGACCCATGGTAGAATGGCACATTGGCGGTGTAAGCTGGGAACAAAATGCAAATGCTGGGAATGATTCTGGTAACTGGGGAAGAACCCAACAATAGAGGGTGAATCCACTGTTTGAAAGGTTATAGTATAGCCGAGGAAGGGGAGAGCAAACCCAGTTAGTGCCGATGATAACACCTAGCGCTTGTGCGTGCTCTCAAGAACTTGAGCATTCCCATATTCATCAAGGTTTTACCAACATCCGTGTCAAGGATCCTGGCAACACAACATACTACCATGATGGCTAATGATGGATGATGCAGACGCAAAGGAGGATAACATCAACTCAGATTTCACCCTAGCGAGGCCAAGGAAACAAAATCTGGATGATCGACCGAGAGACATTTAGCACTCCGCTTCTAATGTTCTCCTTGACGTGCTAGTGTAACCCATTCATAGATATGGTTTGATAACTAGGACATCAAGTAAAGGTCGGACTTCGGGAGCAATAGAATCCATAAGGAACAGTTACGGAGGTAAATCCTACGAAATCCTTATGGGGAGGTGGCCAACTTCCTCAAACAAGATACTACAATAATAGGTCTTCCGGCTGGGTGTGTTGGCCACGACATCCACTTTACCGGTTATCGAGGGACCAATATTATAGTTCTTGGGAAATATTCCAACCATCATATCTGCCTGAGACTCAGATCTGGTTGGTGTCAGGATAATCCAGACTCATCGAGTCTAGGAAGAAAGATGAAAGTTTGCAACACAAATCGACGAGATGACGTTGCGAGATCCTCAGGAAATGAACTACGATAGCAAGCTCCAAAACATGAGCTGGTTCTGCTACAAACATGTGAACACGTTGTTCCAGACAAACATGATCACATGGTAGTCTTACGATAGAACACTACCGAGTTCTGGTAGGGAACCATCATTGAGGATATAAGAATCTTGTGCATGAACTAGTATTTGCACAGCAACTCCTTTTCCTTGCACAATTCAATTAGTGGCTTGGTGTGCTAGGGAATACATATGGAGTGGAGGTAATTAATCTACCAAACCATAGAATACATTTGCACATGCGTAATTGACTTGAGATGGTACCAGAGGAGATAAAACAAACTTTCTCAAACTCATGGTGGCAACTTGCACCAAATGCACATGAATTCGAGGAAGTCACTTCTTTCATCCAAACATATGCTTCATGAACGAAACACGAAGAAATGCTTACACAAGTTTCCAACACTAGGTTGATGTTCAACATGATTCATGGGGGGAGACAAAATGCTACTGATGGGCTCAACAACAACTCATCGGAATTTCCATATCACTGGACTTCCACCATCATGTGAACACGGTGATAGCATTGGTCAGACCAAAGATGTAATGGTGTATGCTCGAGGGGTCAACCACGAGTAGGACAACATTACGAGCATCGTTGGTACTGATTTGATTTGACGATAGCCCACACTCAAATCAAGGGATTGATAAGACAATAGGTCCAGCAACTGATCACAGGGACCAATCGGTGAAGATGTCATCTTTCTTCAACACACACTACACAAGATTATCCCTTTGGAACGAACTAAGTCAGGCAAGCTTTTATCCTCCAACTCTCCAAGTTGTTGTCTAGCTTAACCAACTAGCTCAGGGATATCTAACACCGATTCTTGGAGAGAAGGTGGTTCACAAGAAACCAACTTGATCTCGAGCTCAACATAACGGTCAGGTGACGACCTGGTGATACTTCCGAGAAGATATTCAAAAAATCATGAACCACCGGTATGTTACTAAGCTCGAGAACAATCTTGCTTTTGAGGGCAAGACGATATGATCAAATGAGTGAGGACTTGACAAGATCCTAACTCATCAATCGAAGGGTGAACCAGGAGAATGGACTAGGTAGCACGATCAATCTTAGAATGATGATTCAATAACCAACACAATAAGAATGAAATTATTGTCCTTTAACTACCAAGCAACAAGGTTGCTAGGAGTGTTGAATTCACACATCACGATTCACTTGTCGGCATTCCGGTTGCGACAACACGGAACCGAGGGATGAATAATGATGGCGAGAAGTATCACTACATCAAGAATTCACAAGAGCCGGTGCAATCCTCATGAAAATCCTGACATAAAGACGGTAATACTTCAGGGTAGAACAGAATCAAAAGCTGGATTGGCATTTGATCTGCGGAATACAACTACTTTGACCCAATCCTAGATATGGATGAGGTACTGGAGTTTGTTTCTCCTAGTCATTCCGCGATAGAATGGCTTGACGGACCACAAGAATAATAGGCATCGATGAACGAATGCATGCATACTCTTGACTATCAATTGATAGACGAGGGTCGGAAGACAACTAAAAAAGGGACAACTCAAAGGAACATATAACTTTCTGAGTTGTGGATGCATAGATTAGTATGTCGAACCAAGTTCAACATAATTCTTCCGGATAACCCATGCAGAAAGGTTGAGCTGACAGAGTCACAATATAGCATGGAGAACTCATCAAGAGCATTCTGATTGTGATCTTTCGTTCAGCGAGGAACATCTGCCATAAGCGGTTCATAGTATTTGGAGGAAAGGAATACCACGAACATCGAGGACTAATGCAAAGGTTACTAATAACCTAAAGGAACGAGCAAAACTATCAACATGAAGCAAGTAGGGTGAATCTCGGGTTCAGAACCCAGGAGTAGAATACCTACTACTAGGTAGCATCACGGGATGCTTCCGAGAATAAAGGCCAGAATCTCACACTGGAACACAAAACGTTGCTAGATTACTAGGTGACTCCCTAAATACCTAGGGTCATAATAGTAACTCCAACATAAAAGTCAAGGCAATAGAATACCTCAACTCAACAATTAGTGTGATTAATCTGGTCCATGGGAACATTGAAACGGGAAGAAAGGATTTGCAAATGCATCAGACTACTTAGAAACCTGGGATGACTCGGACAGCATAACGGCTGTAAATGCTCAGAAAAGATTTGAGACATTCACAAAAATGGTGGCATAACCACTCAGAAGCACAATATCAAGATTTCGAGATCAACAATTAACATACGGAAGTAGTAGGAACTGAACTGAGACTTAAATCCAATAATCTTATAAGTCCACTGATTAGTAACACGTGATCCTAATAGAAAGAAGAGATAGCCTAGTTCTTAATCCCGTAGAAGAGAAGATGATGACTCAGATCAGAAGGTCATAAGGTATAAGGAGTAAAAAGAGCCTTACGTTCCATCCCACAATCAATTCCCTTATATAACTAAAGAATTTCTAGACTCAACTTCGACCAGTTTGGCTTGGTAATCCTACAGGCAGTCAAGCTCTGATACCAACGCTGTCAGGACCCCGACTCAATGCCACATCGATCTAGCATGTAACACCTCATATCACTTTGCGGCCTCACGCACGGTATTCCCACGGGTGTCGCCTTACCTTTGCCCGGGACCGTTTGCGCCTTTTGGCACACGTATATGACAGTGTCGCTAGCATCCATATGATAAGGAGCCCGGGCTGACATGGCTAGTCGTAAACCCAAAATGGCACAGACTTACAGGGACAGGCATCCATGACCCAGCATCGAACGTGTCGGTCATCAGCGAGTGAATCCAGGCTGTAGCACTGGGCTAGCAGGACTCCGGTGAACCGGGCTGTAGCAGGCTAAGAGGACTCCGGTATTCATCGCGTGACATTTCCCCGAAGGGACAGACACAGGAACGAAGAAGGACACATGCCGGCCAGCCTAAGTGTTCCGGAGCAGTAGCAAGCTACCATGGCTCGGTGGAAACACTAGGAGACATTTCCCGGTAAGAGAGGCTACTAAAGATAAACAACTAGATAGTCAGATCCCACACATACCAAGCATTTCAATAACATACACACAATATGCTCGATATGTGCAATACAACATGGCATCACAAAATGACTCTACGACTCAGTAGTTTATTCATTAGGCTCCGAGGAGCGAGATATTACAAACATGGGTCTTATGACCCAACAATCAGAGCATACAAGTCAAAGCACATGCGGAAGCTTAACATGTCTGAGTACAGACATCTATAAATGAAAAAGGCTGAGAAGCCTGACTATCTACCAGATCCTGCCGAGGGCACAAGATCGTAGCTGAGGTAACAAGCTAAACGTCGAAGTCCACGTGGAACTACTAGTGAGACTGAAGTCTCTCTGCAAAAACATAAAATAGGCAAACGTGAGTACAAATGTACCCAGCAAGACTTACATCAGAACTAACTACATATGCATCATTATCAACAAGGGGATGGTGGGGTTTAACTGCAGCAAGCCAGCTTTGACTCGGTGGCTATCCTGAACTACGACTGCAATGTAACTCCTTTGAGGTGGCGCACACGAGTCCACATATTCACCATATCAATACACCACTATGGATCCGCTCCCGTCTCCCTACGAGAACGCCGTCCATAGCACTCACGCTTATCTTGCGTATTTTAGAGTATCCACTTTCACTTGTCTATGAACTGATATAAGCAACCCAGAAGTCCTTTACCGCGGACACGGCTATTCGAATAGATGATGTTAACCCTGCAGGGGTGTACTTCTTCATACATGTTTCCACCACTTAGCGTCTGCACACGACATGTGCTCGGCAGACTTCAAGCGAAAGCCGACGTGGGTGTAGACCACGACCTACCTAAACACTCAAGTCTCTAGTCCAGGTTTATCGCCTATTCGGGTTCCATCCATGAGGAGATCCGGCCGGAGTTTCGCTCACAGCCCCAAACGATGTGAACAGGGTTCCCAAGATACCAAACGGGCATCCGGTACACCGTGCCACGTACCTACCGCATCACAGCCCACCCCTACGGTCAGCGCTGTCCACGGCCTCCAGTAAGCTACAAACACCAGAAACTACTTGCAACTCCTGGACAGAGGACTAGGGTGAATAAGAAGTCGAGCGGGGTCATATTTCAGGGCCCAATGCATGGTAGTAGCTGAATCATGGATCACAAACACAGAACTCAGTTCCTAAGGACGGCTTCAATGAGACAACCCACCATGTACTCCTACATGGCCTCTCACCGACACCTTTTACCAAATCGTGTTCACACACTTAGCTCACACATAGTAGGACATGTTCACACACCTCTGATTCATCCTTGATGAATCAGACCTGACTCAACTCTAAGCAGTAGCAGGCATGACAAACAAGCATGAATGAGTAGGCACATCAGGGCTCAAACAACTCCTACTCATGCTAGTGGGTTTCATCTATTTATTGTGGCAATGACAGGTCATGCAAAGGATAAAGGGGTTCAGCTACCGCAGCAAGTAACAGATGAATCGGTGTTGTCCTAATGCAGTAAAAGAGAGCAGGAGCGAGAGAGTAGGATTGTATCGGAATGAACAAGGGGGTTTTGCTTGCCTGGCACTTCTGAAGATAACATTGAGTCTTCATCAGTGTCAATGATCACATCATCGGTATCACGTCTATCGAGAGGGGACAAATACCGGCAACACAGATGGGAACACAATCAATGCAATGCACAATATGATGCATGATCATGACATGACAAAATGAATGTGTTTTGAGCTAATGCAACTAGCAGCAAGTTAAATGGAGTTGGTTTGAACCCTAGGTTCAAATTCAAACTCCACATGTGATTATTTAAATGCCATTTAATTGATTTATGCTAAACAGCAGCTATAAGTTGTTCTAACATGCATGAAAATGGTACATATGGATTCCTTGAATTTTTCTGATAATTTTTCATATATAATTTATTTAATTTGGAGTTACGGTTAATTTTCTATGAATTTTAGAAGTTTTGGTTATTATCTGAAATTTATAAATCATTTTTGATTTATTTTAATTCCAGAAACAAATACTGCGTCACCATGACGTATTAGTGACGTCAGCAGGTCAACGTGGCTGGTCCAGGTCAAACCTGGCCAGTGGGGTCCACACGTCAGTGTCTCAGACTGGTTTGTGTCGCTGACATGTGGGCCCAGTCAACGGCCACATCAGCGCGGTCAAAACTGACGCGTGGGGCCACTGTGGTTAACTTAAACTAAACAGGGGTTACCCGTGGTTAGTTAAGGGCGTGGGGCCCATATGTCAGTGAGAGATAGGGCTGTTAGCAGGGTCATTAGCGACTAAGTAAGTGCGCCACGTCGGCGTCATCGGAGACCAGCCGGCGGCGACCACAGGACACGGCGGGGCACGCCGGACTTGCGCTAGAGGCGTCAGCTTGGCGCGCTGAGGGCACCAGGGGATGGCCCTTGCTCTCGCGCATCCAGAGGACCAAGTGGGAGGTCGTGGGGTCGTCGGAACTCATGCCGGCGACGAGCTTTGGCGGCGATGGTGTTCGGTGGTGCTCGGGCGCGTCGCTACGGTGCATCAGTGAGCAAATGGAGAGGCTGGGCAGCACCTGCTAGTCATGGGGAGCACTAAGAGCAGCACAATGAGGCCAGGGGAGCACGGAGGCTATGCGTGCAGCAGCAATGGCGGACGGTGGCTTCGGTGCTCGTGGGGAATGGCGCTACGGCACGGAGGGGAGCATGCTGAGTTAGGGGAGAGGGTCAGTGACTCACGGCGATGACGAGGGGACGCTCGGCGAGGTCGGGGACGGTCCGGAGCCGGCGAATTTGACGAAGATGGCCGGCGGTCCCGAGGTTGAAGAAGGCATCGAGGGCGGTGTTGTGGGACGTCCGGGGCCTCGTGGCTCGTTGAGGAGGTAGAGGGAGGACCGACGGAGCTTCCTGGGGCGTCGGTGAGCCGTGGGGTGGCCGGTAGCCACGGTGGCTCTCGTCGGTGGCGGCGGCTCCATTCGGTCGCGGGAGGGGAAACAGAGGAGCGAGGGGGG
>NC_041380.1:204712711-204730744 GCF_002162155.2 Triticum dicoccoides
GGGCTGGGCCGCGCTGGGCCGGTCCTGTTGGGCCACCAGGTGGGCTTCACAGGTAAGTCCTTCTCTTTTTTTATATAATTCTGTTCTGTTTTATCTTTTCTATTTTCTGCAATTTGTTTTTGATTTGATTTAAAATATCAAATCATTTTATAAAATCCCGGAGACAGTTATGGGTGCTTTCTGAATTATTTCAGTGACCCCTAACAATTTCCAACATTTATTTGAACATTTGAATTTTTTATAGTATTTAAATGCCCAAAGTCAAATACAATATGGTTTAATTCAGTGACCAAATATGTCCTGCAAAAATATAAACCATTTTTGGTAGATGCTTCCACCTCAAACCAGAAATGTTGAACATTTTTAGAGGACAGTTTGAGTTCAATGAAAAAGGTTTTATTTTGACCCTAGTTGAATTCATTTGGTGCTAGGGCTTAGTCAATCCCCATCTCAGGTTTAAATGAAATTTAAACATGATGTAACACTCTAATGCATGCACTAGGCATTGTCAGAACTAGGGATGTGACATTACTTCAAAGGGAGAATGCACCAGTTGAATTAAATGGCTTGAATAAGATAACAACCTCGAGATAGCTTAAGCCAATTAGCAATGGAAACGCGAATCTCCTGAGATATCTTCAGCACTCCGGAACAAAAGAATAGCGAGAGGTGAACGTTTCAGGGGTGCATCGGCATGAGAACACATTTGAAACAAGGAAAAGATATGATCGACAAAGCTTGACTTGAATCCACCGGAGAAGAAAAAGAATGAGGAATGACGAACTAGAAGCTCTGTTAGAATCTTCATGAGAATCACCGGGTAAGAACATTGATGGAAAAGAATGGAGAGACTTCACATCAATAAAATGGATACTTGATTAAGATATATGAGTCCTTGTAGAAAAAAGGGTGGGAGGGCGGGAAAAACAAAGGCAACTTGGGGCCAGATGAAACAAACAACGTTGGGAAAATCGAGAGGTGATCTTGCAGATGTTGAAATGATCAGATCCACCTGAAGAGAAACACACCGGTTGGAAAGAATTGACATGACAATATTGATGATCAAGAATGATTGGTATTCACATAGGAGTATGAGAATACCGCTTAGGAAAAATATGGAATCAACACTTGACATTGAAGCAACTCGAATACCATAAACCAAAAAAAACAAAGGATTGGCTTGCAGAAAAAGCCGGAACAAACATATGATAGAGATTTCGTCCGAAGTTTTCATGGTGGGGCCCACACGGGCTCGATTATACAACACCATCATGTACAAGGCAGTGCACATGACATACGAAGCGTCCCCGAGTCAGCATAGTCAAGGACTCTTTAAGACACAATGAGACCACTGTAAAACCAACCGTGGATAGGAGGACCACTAGACGTCGAACCCCAATCTCATATCATGCATCTGTCGGAAAGATATCCTAAGAGCTACTTGAATTCCCACTTATAAACTCCCGAAACTTTCTGCTTATGCAATCAGGTGTTGGGGATACAGGGGAAGCATAATATCTCACCCCAAAACTAGCAAATCCTACATCCAGCTGTATCCATCCTTCAACACATAATCAAGAAACCTTCGGAAATCATTTACCTCAACCTTTGAAAAGCATCCGTTATACGAGTTATGGCATTACTCCAACTCCCGCCCCAGTACTGGGTGGCGTCGAGGTTATCTCACCAACAACTGTATAAAAGAGATTTTCGATGTCGGCGAACTTAGGTATTCCAGAACTGCAACGATAAAATTGTGACGACAACACCTCGGAGCTCAACTCCCCGGGACACTGCCACAACCCCTAAATGTCAGGAGGCACTAAGAACAATGTTCTCGTCACAAAACCATTGGAATGATTCCAAGATACCCGCGTGATCCTAAAAAAATTCGTGAAATTTGAGGAGAGAAGAGTCAAAACCCTACGTTAGGAGGCCTCACCAGCGCGACGAAGGGACTGAGGAGTAAAAAGAATCCTACTCTCCGATATATATAATCCTATAAGACTCAAAACATTTTGTTATAGACTCAACAACATCAGCGATTCGATCAAGCAGGGGGCTCCTAAGTCGGGGATGGCCCTGATTACCAACTTGTTACACCCACGATGCAGCTATATCTCCCACGTGTCGGGGCACGACTTAGAGGCATAGCCGCATGGTAGGTTTGTCGCAAGAGGGGTAATCTTCACACAATCCCATGTACTGAAATAGAAAGGGATAAAGAGTTGGCTTACAATCGCCACTTCACACAAATACAAGTTAAACATTCAACAACTAGAATACAATCAAGGTCCGACTACAAAACCAAAATAAAAGAAGACAACCCCAAATTCTAGATGCCCGATCATCCCAACTGGGCTCCACTACTGATCACTACGAACGCGATCTTCATCGAGCTCCCACTTGAGCTGGATTGCGTCACCTGCACTGGTATCGTCGGCACCTGCAACTGTTTGGAAGTATCTGTGAGCCACGAGGACTCAGCAATCTCACACCCGCGAGATCAAGACTATTTAAGCTTATGGGTAGGAAAAGGTAGTGAGGTAGAGCTACAGCAAGGACTAAGCATATATGGTGGCTAACTGTAACACCCTCGATGCGGCTATATCTCCCACGTGTCGAAACACAACTTAGAGGCATAACTGCATTGAAAGCAATGTCGCAAGTGAGGTAATCTTCACACAACCCGTGTAATACATAAGAGAAAGATATACATAGTTGGCTTACACTCGCCACTTCACACAATTACATGAATAAAGCATTACATCATCCAGATACAACCAACACATGAACAAGGCATGATATGCGGGATGCGGTATGTGATGCATATGCATAATTTGGAAAGGAATGATTGAACCTGGCCTCAACTTGGAAATCCAATAGTGTCACTGGAAAGAGGAGTTGATTTCGGTTCAAATCGATATAAAGATCACCGGAATCGGATGCACGGTTTGGAAATAGCAAGCAAAACAAATATGGCATCGGTCTGCGATAATCAGCAAATAGCCATGTAAATGCATCACGATAAATATGCTAAAGCTCTCAAACATGACAACAAAATACATGGCAGGGATCCACTCATGATGCTTGACAAAACATGAAAACTGAGCTATGGCTAGTTCACCCAGTAACAGGTTCAAACAAGCAAGGCAAAAGTGCAAATGATAACAGGTTCCAGACTTAGTGAAATTAACAGCATGTGAGGAATTTATCATCAGGAAGCAATCTTACGAGCATGATAACTACATGCTACAGAAACATATCATGGCAAAGCAAGGCATGGTAGGAAGCTACTCTAAGCATATAACAAAAGTCCCTTAGTGACCATAAGCCAAAAGGGATCAGAAAATACAATTGCAAGCATGTGAACATAGCAAAAACATAAACAGGTTCACACTTAGTGAAAAACTGGAGCATGCAAAACATATTAACAAGTAGGCATGTTTACGAGCTCGATGCACTCACTACAGAGCATGGCATGATAATATAAGCATACACCCATCAATAAGACATGGCATAGAAGCTAGACATGTCAAGAACAACAACATAGCATGCACGGATCAATAGCAACATCCTCGGCAAAATCGCTAAAATGTTAACAATCTGCCAGGAACATTTTATAGCAAAAGTAGAGCTTGATTGACTCAAGGTTGCTCCATAATTGCAAAGAAAGACATGTATGGATAGAGCACCACAATGTTAACAAAACATCCTTACTGATCATCCTCAAAAGAGGCACGGATCACTAGGAAACAACATGAACATATGGCATAAAAGTAAAAACAGGACAAGGACTTAGTGAAATTCTAAGTCTATGAAATCAGCATAATTGAGTAAGCTACTTTGCATGCTTGTGCTAGTCACCACAAAGATCACAAAAATACATGGCATACACCCCTGTAAAGATGGCATGGCATATAACAAAACACATGTAGAGCTCAGGATCATAGCATGCACACATTAATCATGGCAAAAATGACAAAAGGCCATTTGCTGAAATAGATCTGACATAATCATCACATAGCCCTCTTCCAACAGCATTTCGTGCATCAAGATGAGCTCAAATGAAAATATTGCAATGAGATGAAATTATGTACTCGTCGAGACAAACATTTTGATATGCTACACGCACGAATCGGAGCAACGATGAGGGAGTTATGGCATGATGAAAAATGCAAAAAAGTACTGGAAACGGCAGAAAAGTTAGGTCAACCTCCTAGATCTAGATCGGGCAGGTGTTCGCTAGAGTTGGGATCGCCGGAGTTGAAGAACTCGCCAGACTTGGAGGTGGCCGGATCCGGGATCGGCGAGGAGAGGCGGCGAGGTACGCCGGCGAGGTCCGGTGGGTGAGGCGGCGCATGCGAGATGAGGCGGCATGGCGAGGCATGAGGCAAGGCGGCGGCCGGCGGTGAGTGCGGACGGCAGCGGGGACGGACGTCGCATGGGGCGCGGCTCGGCGGCACGGTGCCGGCGGGAGGAGCGCGCAGCGGCGGTGGTCTCGAGCGCGTCCTGGCGAGGAGGCGGCGGTGCGCGGTTGCGGAGGCCACATGGCAGGCGTTGAGAGGCTGGGAGCGGCGGAGGAGCTGACGTGTTGCCTCCCGGTTGGCCGGGGCGACGTGGCGGCGGGGTGGGCGCGTCCGCTGGCGAGACGTACATGTCCGGCGGCGCGATGGAGAAGAAGGTTAGGGTTTCATCCACGAATATTTCGGGGAAGGCCACATATTTATAGGTAGAGGGAGCTAGGAGAGTCCAAATGAGGTGCGATTTTCGGCTACGCGATCGTGATCGAACGACCGAGATGATGGAGGAGGTTTAGATGGGTTTTGGGCCACTTTGGAGGGGTGTTGGGCTGCAACACACACGAGGCCTTTTCGGTCCCTCGGTTAACCGTTGGAGTATCAAACGAAGTCCAAATGACACGAAACTTGACAGGCGGTCTACCGGTAGTAAACCAAGGCCGCATGACAAGTCTCGTTCCAAACCAAAAACGTTTAACACACGCACACGAAAAGAGGTAGAAAGGGACACCGGAGGACATAGGAGCGCCGGAATGCAATACGGACAACGGGGAAAATGCTCGGATGCATGAGATGAACATGTATGCAAATGCAATGCACATGATGACATGATATGCAATGCATGACACGCAAGAAATGACAAGGCAACAATAGCGAATAACTGGAGGACACCTGGCACATCGGTCTCGGGGCGTTACACTATCATACACAAATAAGAGCGAGAATACAAGAAAAGCAACGATCGTGAACTAGAAGGGATCAAGAAGTGATCCTGAAACTACTTACGTTCAAGCATAACACCAAAACCATGTTCACTTCCTGGACTCCGCGAAAAGAGACCATCACGGCTACACACGCGGTTGATTCATTTTAATTAAGTTAAGTGTCAAGTTCTCTACAACCGGACATTAAGAAATTCCCATCTGCCCATAACCGCGGGCATGGCTTTCGAAAGTTTATACCCTGTAGGGGTGTCCCAACTTAGCCCATCACAAGCTCTCATGGTCAACGAAGGATATTCCTTCTCCCGGGAAGACCCGATCAGTCTCGGAATCCCGGTTACAAGACATTTTGACAATGGTAAAACAAGACCAGCAAGACCACCCGATGCACCGACATCCCGATAGGAGCTGCACATATCTCGTTCTCAGGGCAACACCGGATGACACAAGCTACGAGTAAAACCAGACCTCGAGTTTCCCCGACGTGGCCCCCCAGGCGGCTCGGTTCGGACCAATACTTAGAGAAGCACTGGCCCGGGGGGTTAAAATAAAGATGACCCTCGGGAGCGCGACTCCCAAGGGAAAAGTAGGTGGTGGTGTGGCAAATGGTAAAACCAAGGTTGGGCCTTGCTGGAGGAGTTTTATTCAAAGCGAACTATCAAGGGGTCCCCATAACACCCAACTGTGTAAGGAATCAAAATCAAGGAACATAACACCGGTATGATGGAAACTAGGGAGGCAAGAGTGGAACAAAACACCAGGCATAAGGCCGAGCCTTCCACCCTTTACCAAGTATATAGATGCATTAAATTAAATAAGAGATATTGTGATATCCCAACATATCCATGTCCCAACATGGAGCAAACTTTAGCTTCACCTGCAACTAACTACGCTATAAGAAGGGCTGAGCAAAGCGGTAACATAGCCAAACAACGGTTTGCTAGGAAAAGAGGGTTAGAGGCTTGACATGGCAATATGGGAGGCATGATATTGCAAGTGGTAGGTATCGCGGCATAGCAACAGATCGAGCAACTAGCAAGCATAGATAGAAGTGATTTCGAGGGTATGGTCATCTTGCTAGAAATCCCACAAGGAAGAAGAACGAGTCCATGAAGAAGACAAACGGACATAGTCGAACGAATCCTCACAAACATGACGTTATTGGAACTAACTAGAAGAAGCAACACCGGAAAGAAGCAAACAACATAGTAAACAACCATCACATAAACTTGACATGATGCACAACCAAGTATGATGCATGTCCGGTTTAATGAGGCATGGCATGGCAAAATGCACAATCAATACTACAAATTAAGTGGAGCTCAATATGCAACGAGTTGCATATTGACGGAACACCACATCCAAGTTATTTGGTTCGATCTTTTTTATGTACCCAACAATATTAAATGTTGATTAACATGGCAAGAGGTGAAGCAAAAGTAAACTACACATCTAGGCATGTTTAAACGAGGCCGGAACAACGAACAACAATTCTGGTAAATCCCCATATGCGTATTTTAGGTTTGGTACCGTTCTACCCTAAAGCATATTTTAGAGTTATTAAAGATGCAAAGTGATGCCACCATGTTAAACTAGGCATTTTTCTATCCCATTTACATATAAAGTTTATTAAGTTTGGAGCTATGGTTATTAAGTTATGAAATAACCCATTTTAACAAATTATTTAAGAAAAAATTTAAACAAACGACATTTTAAACATGCATGAAAGTTTTATATAATGAAACTAGACCAGATTCTAAGCATTTTTCATATTAAGTTTGTTTAATTCCGATGCACGGTTTGTGAGATATTATATGCATGAACTCTAGGGGCTTTTCTGCAAAATAGGCAGCATCTGGATAATTACTAAAATCGCTGGACAGGAAAAAAACATAACAGGCTAAAACTAAGCAGAGGCCCAACAGGGTAATAGGCGCAACATTAAGACAAAAAAAGGAGGGCGCTGGGGTTCTCACCTGGCCTCATGAGCCTTGGGGAGGCACTGGCCCATGATGGCGTTGGAGGCGGGCGCTCGGTCAATGCGAGGCGCGGGCGAGCTGGCAACCTGCTCGTTTCTGAAGAGAGAAACAGCAACACCTCATGGAGATGCAGATATCGACGGCAGGGGTTCCTCGCGACGTGGTTGGTGGGAACTGGCCGGAATGGGCAGAACGGAGCGCGGGGAGGTGCCTGGAGGGGGCGCAGTGGTCCGGGGAAGGCGGCTGCCGACGACGGATTCCAAGGGCGCCACATCGGGAAGATGGCCGAAGGAGGCAGACCGGGTGGTCCTTGGGCAGGGACACGGCGAGGTCCTCGCTCATGGACTCAAGCGCGTGGACGAGGACGGCTAATCCGGGCGGCTGCTTGCGAGGGACTTGGCGCGGGCTTCGGTAGGGACGCAGGGTCGCAGAGGAGACCGGCGGCTTGGCGTCCATGGAGGCTCCTACGAGGATGCAGCGGGGAGGCCGCGATGACCCGGTGGTGGGCAACCATGGCGTCAGGGAAAAGACTGGGGCAGCGCCATGGCTCAATCTCCGGCACGGCAGCGCTCCAAACGGCAGCGTTGGCGCTCATTCTGGTTGGAGGAAGGAGCTCGGGCGCGCGAGGGAGCCGGTCTCCGGTGAAGCAGAGGCACGACTGAGGGGCTCCACGGCGTGTGGGCTTGTGGCCACGGGGCCCTGGTGGCGCGATCCCCGACGACGTTGTAGACTTGGAGGCGCTGGCTTGCTTGCCTTGGTCGTCGGCGGGGATGGTGGGGCTTGGCAGTGGTGGTTCCAATCGCCGGCAGAAGAAGTAGCTCAGGAGGCGCAGGGTTTGGGGATCGAGGAACAGGACAGGTGTGCCGGCTGGATGGATCGATGGGACAAAGAAATTGAGGATGGATCCCGAGAGATTTCGAGTGGGTGGCGGCGGCGGACACGGGATGGATGGGACAGATCCCCTAGGTTTTAGGGTTAGACTAGATTAGGACTAGGGGCTTTTATATAGGGAAAGGAATGGGTATAAGGACCATCCGATTAAAATTGTACGGTTGAGATAAAATGCTAGGGGAGACCAAAATAAAAACTGAAGACGTTTTAGGGACGTATGGGGATGATCCGAACCAAACAGTGACGACTGTCCGGGTCGGGTTCGAGACAGTTGCCGGACGCGCGTGAGGGGTCAATGCACTGTGCAAGGAGGAGTTAGGTGGTACCGGCGGTTGGTGGTAGTGGGATGTGCAGAAAGCCTTGGGCTAAGAAAAGAGAAGAGAGAGAGAGAGGCCCGGTGACTGTTTCCGGAGACCGAAAACATCCGACGTTTCACCGGCTATACTACCGCTATAGTTATCCGTTGGGGCATCAAACGAACTCCGAATGCGATGAAACTTGCCAGTCGGCCTACTGACAAGATAACAACACCGCATGCCAACTTTCAACCCATTCCGAGAACATTTTCTGGACACTTATAAAATAATATTTCGGACATGCCGCGAGCGCGTGCAAGTGTGTCTGGGCTCAGAACGGACAACAGACGGAATTGGAAGACCCGGACGGATGCAAGTTTCGAAAACATGCAGATGCAATGCGGATGATGACATGGAAAGATGCAACACGCAAGCAAATGACACGGCAAAGACAGCGAATAACTAGAAGACACCTGGCGCATTGGTCTCGGGGCGTCACACCGCCGCACATCCCCTATGCTTCACCGATGAGGTAATGGAGCACCAGTTCCCAGAAGGGTTTAAACCCATGAACATTGAATCATATGACATTACAACATATCCCATAGAATGGATTGAGGATTTTCTTCTCCACATTCACATGACCCGCGGTGATGATCTACATGCCATCAAATACCTCCCCCTAAAGCTTAAGGGACTAGCTCGGCACTGGTTAAATAGCCACCCAGAAAATTCTATTGGCAGCTGGGAAGATTTGGAAGATGCCTTTAGAGGCAACTTCCAAAGTACCTATGTACGGCCCCCGGACGCCGATGACCTTAGTCACATAGTCCAGCAACTCGGAGAGTCAGCCCGAAAATTTTGGACAAGGTTCTTAATTAAAAAGAACCAAATCGTCGACTGTCCGGACGCCGAAGCCCTAGCGGCCTTTAAACACAGCATCTGTGACGAATGGCTCACCCGACACCTTGGCCAAGAGAAGCCAAAGTCCATGGCAGCACTTACAGCACTCATGACCCGCTTTTGCGCGGGAGAGGATAGCTGGTTAGCCCGTAGCAACAATGGTACCAGCGACCCTGGTACTTCTGAAACCAGAAATGGCAGCGGCATGGCCCGACACAGCAAACACAAGCGTCGCAGTAACAATGATAATACCGAAGACACGATGCTCAATGCCGGATTCAGTGGCTCCAAATCCGGTCAACGGAAGAAGCCATTTAAAAGAAATAAAGACGGTTCATCCTGCCTTGACCGAATACTCAATCGACCTTGCCAAATTCACGGCACCCCCGACAAGCTTGCCAACCGTACCAACAGAAGCTGCTAGGTGTTTAAACAAGCCGGTAAGCTAAACACCGGACATAAGGAGAAGGGATCGCCCAGTGAGGACGACGACGATGAGCTTCACCCACTGAACACCGGGGGACAGAAGAAATTCCCCCCGAGGTCAAAATGGTGAATATGATATACGCTACTCACATCCCCAAGCGGGAGCACAAGCGCGCTCTAAGGGACGTCTATGCGATAGAGCCAGTCGCCCCAAAATTCAATCCATGGTCAGCCTGTCTGATCACTTCGATCGCAGAGACCATCTAACTAGTATCCATCACAGAGGCTCGGCCGTGTTGGTAATCGACCCAATTATCGACGGATTCCACCTTACGCGGGTCCTCATGGATGACTGCAGCATCCTTAACTTGCTCTATCAGAACACGGTCTGCAAAATGGGTATTGATTCGTCAAGAATTAAACCAACCAAAACTACCTTTAAAGGAGTAATGCCTGGTGTAGAGGCTCGTTGCACGGGCTCAATCACATTGGAAGTCGTCTTGGGTTCACTGGACAATATCCGAAGTGAGGACTTGATCTTCGACGTCGTCCCCTTTCGTAGCGGCTATCATGCACTACTTGGATGCACTGTGTTCGCTCGCTTCAATGCGATACCGCATTATGCATATCTCAAACTGAAGATGTCCGGACCATGCGGTGTTATAACAGTCAATGGAAACACAGAGCGCTCCCTCCATACTGAGGAGCACATCGCGACCCTTGAAGCGGAAGTCCAGGGCGGCCTTATCAAGCCAAAAACTACATCAGCAGTCAAGCACCCGGACACTGTTAAATGCGTCTGGACTACTCGGCAGAGTGATAGTCCAGCTTGTTCGGAGCTCGATTAGCAATTTTGCCTCCGTCTCAGCCCCAACCAAATTGCAGCATATGTGCCACGCGTACATAACTACGCACTAAAGATACCATGGGCCAAGATGGAGGCATAGTAAAGACAAAGTCCATAGTACGGCTCGACCCTATCTGGACCCTCATGTTTCTTTTCTCTGATTTTTTCTTTTCCAGGTTCCTTACAACCACCATCACCTTCCGACAGTACCAAGGGCCCTTTTCTAGGTCCCTCATGAGAACCGATCATTGATCCTTTCGAAGGATAATACACCAAGGAGTAAAAACTACATAGACGTGCGACAGAGTATCTAAAGGATCTTTTAAGATCACCTCTTCCTTTTTAGTACCCGCACACAGCTATCCTTGGTGCCCGACATGTAAAATAGCCTTGATGCTTATCGCACCATTTGCAAAAATATGTTTTGACGTTGCCCGACTCCTGTGGTTACTACCCTATGTTCCGCTCGTTCGACTATGGTAGTAAAGGGAGAACTACTGCGATTGTGTTTTTGATTCATCTAGATAAACACCTCAGTAGAGAAAGCTGAAAACTGACTGTTATGATGCGGCGAGAGCTGGTCAGCTATTCGGTGACTAAATATAAATCTATTGCGATTTTTTCCGCATTATGCGAAGGACCGGTCTCCACCCAGGCAAGCGTCTACAGCACCCAAGTTCGGATAATCGAATAATACCAAGGGTTGCGCCTACAATTTTATTATCAAACTCCTATGGCTAAGTGAGAGCGATAAAGCCAAATAGTCTGATTTCCTAGTTCACCGCACTAACAGCTCCTTCAAGGACAAAACCGTTGGGTCAAGTGTGGACAGGTGCTATTCCGAACACCCCCGTGCTACCCACGTGGGGGCTGAAGCCAACGACTGGCCAACTTCTAGATACCGTAAACAACCACAAAGGAGGAAAAGAATTAGAGGTAAAACAAGCAACATATTATACATAAGCCTTGTTTCATAATACAAAGTTCAGGCAGCATGAATACATTCGTTCAAAGATAATGTCCTTCGAACACGGGCCATCTACAATGCGCGAACCTTCCACTACTTCATCAAAATACCGCTCCGGTGTGCGGTGGTCCTTGCCTGCGGGTGGTCCCTCGGTTGGCAGCTTGACGACGTTCATCTTCGCCCACTGTACCTTGACACGGGCGAAGGCCATCCGGGCACCTTCGATACAGACCGACTGCTTTATGGCATCTAGCCGGGGGCAGGCACTGACTAGCCGCTTCACGAGCCCGAAGTAGCTGCTGGGTATGGGCTCGGCGGGCTAGAGACGGATTATAATATCCCTCATAGCTAATCCGGCCACCCTATGTAGTTCGGTCAAATGTTTCAGCTGATCGTTGAGGGGCACCAGGTACTCTGGCGCAAGATACTGCAACCAGAACAGCTTCTCCGTCAAGCTCCCCTCTTTGGCTCAGAAGAAATCTGCAGCATCAGCAATACTCCAGGGCAGATCCGCAAACGCTCCTAGAGAACTCCAAAACCGGGCCAGTAAGAGGTACCTTCTCCTCACAAATTTGCTCTGCCTAATCAAGGCCTTACCCGCCGCAACTTCTTGGCCTCTTGAATCTCCCAGCAGGCGCCTTGGGCTTCAACCCGGGCCTCCTACGCGTTTTGGAGGGCCTAAGCAAGTTTGGCATCTTGATCTGTAATCTCACACTCCCAGACTCCTCCGGCCCTCTCGATCCCCCGTGTGCCGCCGTCGACCCCCGCACTGTCGTCCCCCGTGTCGGCCCTCCTCCCTGCGTCGGCCGCCCTCGCCCGCGCCAGCCCTCCTCCCCGCCGGCCGCCCAGCTCCCCCGCGTCGGTATCCCTCCTCCGCCTGCCGCCCCGGCCCCCGCGCCGGCTCTCCTCCCGCGCCGGCCCTCCTCCACCGAGAGGTACTCCTCCCTCCTTCCTCCTCGTCCCTCCCTCCCTAGTTATTGTTATTAGAGTAGTTATTTTGAATTCTATAGTTGAAAAAATGTAGGTTATTAGAATAATTTAGGTTATACATGATCGAACCCTTTCTTGGACAGACTAGGTATGAACCCTAGTTAATTCGTATGAACCCTAGGTTTTGAATTTAGCTAGGTTTTAAAGTTAGGACAGGTATTTAGCTAGGTTTTTAATTAGGTGTAGTTAATAGAATTTAGGTGTTTTAAGTGTATTTAAAAGAGTTTTAGGCGTTTTATTTGTTTTAGGTGTAGTTAACAGAATTTTAGGTGTTTTAGTTGTTTTAGGTGTAGTGAAGAGAATTCTAGGTATTTTTTTAGTTAAAGCAATTGTTGTTATTTTTTTAGTTAAAGCAATTTTTCCTGTTATATGCAAATTTGGAGTGGACATGTCATATTTTGAACATGTCACATTTTGGACATGTCATATTTGTCCGAGTGGCCTATGTTTTGCCAGAAATGTCAATTCGTTTACGTTCTGGAAAATTTCACGCGCTCGATATGTCATGTTTTTAGCAAAGGTCATGCCAAATTTTGCTAAGTGATTATTATTTTGTTTTCATAATTAAGCATTTTGTTCTTGACGTCGACGATGCCTATCCCGCATCCTCGTCCTCGACTCGGCGGAGGACTCCTGGTTGAGCCGAGGGGCCATGTCCGGGACTGGGCTCCGCCGGGCTGGTACTATGTTGTGCTACCTTCTGGTGAGCGTAGCTTAGTGACGAGCCAGCCCGCCGTTGACCCGGTGCTTCTTTGGTGGCGGTCACGTGGGCCTGCATCGGTGGAGAGGCTTGAGTCCCCCGCGCAGGTGGTACAGCACCATGTCACGGAGGAGAACGCGCACATCCAGCGCTACTTGGTTGCGTTGGCGAACGGTCGGTTCTCCAATACCTGGCAGATTCTTTGTGGATCTCACCGGAGCTATGATCCGGTGATGGTTCCTTCTATTTGGGTGTCCACCACGGCCCACTGAACCTAGAGGAGCTATTATTCGAGATGTATTAGTGATATTATATGATGATCTTTGCTACAAACTACTATATATGTATTTGATGATGGATTATTAATTACCTATTAGTTATTTGCTTATTGAATGCAAAAGATGAGCCCGGTTTGTGCTACAAACTACTACGGGATAATTAGATTTATGCCCCTAGTTCTGTCCCACTCGTCTATTTTACCCCTAATTCTCAAAAGTCACCGGTTCTGTCCAAGTCACTTTGATGCTCTTATGCTTTTGCCCTCTGAACATTTTCGCATTTTTCTGATTTCGTATGAATTAGTTATGAAGTTTTCAAACTGACGGTCAAAGGGCAAAAGCATAAGAGCACCAACATGATTTGGACAGAATCGGTGACTTTTGGGAATTAGGGGTAAAACAGACGAGTGGGACACAACTAGGGGCATAAATCTAATTATCCCTACTACTGTGTATGTATTCATGATGGATTATATGATGATCTTTGCTACAAAGTACTACAAACTACAAATTTTAGGTGTTTTAGTTGTTATATGATGATCTTTGCTATAAACTACTATATATGTATTCGATGATGGATTATTAATTACCTATTAGGAAATGTCTGACGACGAAAGGGAATTCGCTATGTGCGAGTACTGCAAAGATGAGCGCGGTCTGTGCAACATGCCTCACTTGGTAGAAGGTCGGCGCTTCAGCATCAAGCTCCAAGAGACCTTCGATGTTGAAACGGTACGCAACGACGACAAGTGTTTTTTCTTATTTTTTGCACGGCTTCTCTGCTTCTTCAACATGTAATTTCCGTCTTTTACAATTCTACTAGCTTATCCCATGCCATGCAAGACGCTATGTCTTGGAGAAGATGGGTTTTGAAGATCATGAAAGAATGGAGACAAAGATAATTCAACTAAGGACCCATCATGGTTATGATTTTGCTGTAAATCTATACAATTATGTGAACTCATCCAATTTTGGTTGCCTGAATTGGGAAGCCCTTTGCAAGGCGTATGATTTTCATGAGGGTATGCTTCTCACCTTCGATCCGGTGATCCTGACATCGACGAAAATTATATGACCATTTGGGTCCTTGTTGACACACTTCCAATTCTACCGCTGTGTGAGGTTCTTAAACATATTTACTAAGTAATTTATATTGTTTATTTCAAAATATTTGACAGTTTATTTCCATTGACAGCTTATTTTCATTCTTCAAAAAATGTACGGAAAATAGTAGACAGAACCTACTACTACAATGATGAAGCACAATTATCTTATAAGGAGCAAGATGGTCTTATTGCATTTTTTACTGATATTGAGAATTACAATAGCTATTATCAAACTCCTCCACATTATGGTGAATACGTGCCACTAATGAACGTGTTGAACTATGGTAACATCAATGGAGATATCATGGTAAGATTTTCTACTATTACGACATCTGTGCATCTTTTGCATAAATTCTTCTAAAACTAAACTATATTGATAACTACAAAGTTATTACTATGTTTTTGAACAGAAAATCCCGATGGATTGTGTGCCTCATCTGATGTTGACGAGAGCTCACGTTAATGTTATGAGCTTACGGCCACCACTGCCAGGTCAGCCGCAGTATCCACATCACTGCTGCCATACCGGATTTCTCAAAGCAAGGAAGCCATGATAATAGATGATTTCAAAAAATGTTTGAACCATCGTAGAGAGCTACTTGGAAGCAACAGTGTGCGTAGGCCAAGACTTGGAGACAGGATGATCCCTGTTCTTTATTATGAAGAGTCAATTTTCCTTAATGCAGCGTCAATGCCTATCTTGTTTTATGATATTTTACCTAAGAGAGGGTAGAGTAGGTCCTATGAGAGGAGTAGGTCATAGCTAGAATGTGTTATTATGTGCTACAATGTGTTAGAGTTGATGATGCTGAGGAGGAGTTGTGATTATGACTAGTGACCAACTTATTATATGATGTCTCATTGACGAACATTGTTTGATGGTGATGACAAGTGGTAATGAATATGCTATTTAGACAGACTAGTTCAAGATGAGTTGTTATTGTATAAAAGATATATCTGTTTAAACATGTACATCGCCAAAATGCTAAAAAAACATAAAAGTTAGCAGTAGCGCGGGCCTAAAAACGCGCTACTAGTACTTGAACTTACCAGTAGCGCTGGCCTAAAAACGTGCTATTGCTACAAAATAGCTGTAGCGCCGTAGTAGTAGCGCTGGTGCCCACGCTACTGGTAGCTCAAAAACCAGCGCTACTGGTAAGCATTTTCCTAGTAGTGAAGGACTCACATTTTCCTATGGCATCCCGGAGCTCTTGCTGGACTTCCTCCACCCATGATTCATGCTTTTGGTGGGCGGCTCGTTCCCCCTCCGCCTCCTTGGCCTCGGCCAGCGTGTTCTTGAGGGTCTCGACCTCAGACGCATCAACTGTGAGCATAATTATAAATCTCGCAAGATAGCACAACAACAAGCCATATCATGTCAGATGTGAATAGGTATCGCGTACCTTGCTTATTCTCCAATAGTTTGTTGGTGCGGATGAGCTCTTCATCGGCCCGCTCCAGCCGCCACTTTAGTTCGGACACTTCATCGGCATGGGCGGCTGCCGCTAAGTTCGATGCCTGTTTGTTCAAATACACGTGTATGTTAATATCCTGTGAAGACTGTTTGATCCTATGTTTGGCCTTTCTTAACAAACGCCGAACAGAGTCTCAGGGGCTACTGACTATACACATGCATTCTTTTATAGTTAAAAAATATTACATCACGTACCTTGAAGCCTGTCAGAAGGCTAGTATAGGCCTCATTCAATCTGCTTTTAGTGGACTGAACCTTTTCAACCACCTTACTCATAAGGGTACGCTGTTCCTCAATAAGGGAAGCGCTCTAAAGCACTTCCATCAGAGTGTCCGGCGCCTCCAGATTGACAGAGGTCGCCGGTGGAGTCAATGCACCCCCTTCTTTCGAAGGAGGCTTCTCGCCTGATTCCGGAGCCATATTGGTCTCCGAAATGATATTCGGTTGGGGGCTGAATTAGGCGTGGCCCCCGTCGCCGGCCTCCATGGGGGTCGGTTCCCCCATGTTTTCGGCAGCAGAGGTATTACCCACTGGCGCCACCTTGACGGCTTCCCACACCTCTCCATGGCCTGGAAAGGTCCCTCGGGACAACACTTCAGTGTTGTCCGTAGCAGTGGGTGGGGACGCCGGCGGAGGCGACTCTCTCTCCATCATGTGTGAGCCTAGCGAATTCCCAGAAGACGATGATTGCCAGGGGAAATCTGCTACCTCTTGAGCACTGCGTTGGTTTTCACTTGAAGAGGAAAGGGTGATGCAGCAAAGTAGCGTAAGTATTTCCCTCAGCTTCTGAGAACCAAGGTATCAATCAAGTAGGAGGCTACGCGCGAGTCCCTCGCACCTACACAAAACAAATAAATCCTCGCAACCAGCGCGATAAGGGGTTGTCAATCCCTACACGGTCACTTCTGAGAGTGAGCTCTGATAGATATGATAAGATAATTTTTTTGGTATTTTTATGATAAAGATGCAAAGTAAAATAAAAGGCAATGAAAATAACTAAGTATTGGTAGATTAATGTGATGGAAGATAGATCTGGGGCCATAGGTTTCACTAGTGGCTTCTCTCAAGAGCATAAGTATTTTACGGTGGGTGAACAAATTACTGTTCAGCAATTGACAGAATTGAGCATAGTTATGAGAATATCTAGGTATGATCATGTATATAGGCATCACTTCAGAGACAAGTAGACCGACTCCTGCCTGCATCTACTACTAGTACTCCACGCATCGACCGATATCCACCATGCATCTAGAGTATTAAGTTCATAAGAACAGAGTAACGCCTTAAGCAAGATGACATGATGTAGAGGGATAAATTCATGCAATATGATCAAAACCCCATCTTTTTATCCTCGATGGCAACAATACATTACGTGCCTTGCTGCCCCTACTGTCACTAGGAAAGGACACCGCAAGATTGAACCCAAAGCTAAGCACTTCTCCCATTGCAAGAAAGATCAATCTAATTCGAAGAGACTTGCAAAGATAACCAATCATACATAAAAGAATTCAGAGAAGATTCAAATATTGTTCATAGATAAACTTGATCATAAACCCGCAATTCATCATTCTCAACAAACACACCCCAAAACAAGATTACATCGAATAAATCTCCACGAGAGAGGGGGAGAACATTGTATTGAGATCCAAAAAGAGAGAAGAAGCCATCTAGCTAATAACTATGGACCCGAAGGTCTGAGGTAAACTACTCACACATCATTGGAGAGGCTATGGTGTTGATGTAGAAGCCCTCCGTGATCGATGCCCCTCCGGCAGAGCTCTAGAATAGGCCCCAAGATGGGATCTCGAGGATACAGAAAGTTATAGCGGTGGAATTAGGGTTGTGGCTCCGTCTCTGATTGTTTGGGGGTACGTAGGTATATATAGGAGGAAGGAGTACGTCGGTGGAGCAATAGGGGGCCCACGAGGGTGGAG
>NC_041380.1:204731307-204845575 GCF_002162155.2 Triticum dicoccoides
CTTGTGGCTTCCCTGTTGGTTGCTTGACGTAGGGTCCAAGTCTCCTGGATCATGTTCGTTTCGAAAATCACGTTCCCGAAGGTTTCATTCCGTTTGGACTCCATTTGATATTCTTTTTCTGCGAAACTCTGAAATAGGCAAAAAACAACAATTCTGGGTTGGGCCTCCTGTTAATAGGTTAGTACAAAAAATAATATAAAAGTGAATAATAAAGCCCAATAATGTCCAAAACAGAAGATAATATAGCATGGAGCAATCAAAAATTATAGATACATTGCAGACGTATCAAGCATCCCCAAGCTTAATTCCTGCTCCTCCTCGAGTAGGTAAATGATAAAAACAAAATTTTTGATGTGGAATGTTACTAGGCATAATTTCAATGTAATTCTTCTTAATTGTGGCATGAATATTCAGATCCGAAAGATTCAAGATAAAAGTTTAATATTGACATAGAAATATTAATACTTCAAGCATACTAACTAAGCAATTATGTCTTCTCAAAATAACATGGCCAAAGAAAGTTCATCCCTACAAGATCATATAGTTTAGTCATGCTCCATTTTCATCACGCAAGAATGCTCTCATCATGCACAACCCCGATGACAAGCCAATCAATTGTTTCATACTTTAGTAATCTCAAACTTTATAAACCTTCACACAATACATGAGCGTGAGCCATGTATATAGCACTGTGGGTAGAATAGAGTATAACGATGGGGGTTATGTGGAGAAGACAAAAAAGGAGAAAGTCTCACATCAATGAGGATAATCAATGAGCTATGGAGATGCTCATCGATTGATGTTAATGCAAGGAGTAGGGATTGCCATTCAATGGATGCACTAGAGCTACAAATGTATGAAAGCTCAACAAAAGAAACTAGTGGGTGTGCATCCAACTTGCTTGCTCATGAACACCTAGGGCAGTTGAGGAGGCCCATTGTTGTAATATACAAGATAAGTTATATAATGAAAAAAGTCCCACTAGTATATGAAAGTGACAAAATAAGAGACTCTCTATCATGAAGATCAAGGTGCTACTTTGAAGCACAAGTGTGGAAAAAGGATAGTAGCATTGTCCCTTTTCATTTCTCTTTTTTTGGACTTTCTCTTTTTTTATTGGGACAATGCTCTATTAAATGATGATCATCACACTTCTATTTATTTACAACTCAATGATTACACCTCGATACTAGAACAAGGTATGAATCTATAAGAATGCCTCCGGCGGTGTACCGGGATATGCAATGAACCAAGAGTGACATGTATGAAAGAATTGTGAACGGTGGCTTTGCCACAAATTCTATGTCAACTACATGATCATGCTAAACAATATGACAATGATGAACGTGTCATGATAAAGGGATGGTGGAAAGTTGCATGGCAATATATCTCGGAATGGCTATGGAAATGCCATAATAGGTAGGTATGGTGGCTGTTTTGAGGAAGATATAAGGAGGTTTATGTGTGAAAGAGCGTATCATATCATGGGGTTTGGGTGCACCGGCGAAGTTTGCACCAACTCTCAATGTGAGAAAGGGCAATGCACGGTACCGAAGAGGCTAGCAATGATGGAAAGGTGAGAGTGCGTATAATCCATGGACTCAACATTAGTCATAAAGAACTCACATACTTATTGCAAAAATCTACAAGTCATCAAAAACCAAGCACTACGTGCATGCTCCTAGGGGGATAGATTGGTAGGAAAATACCATCACTCGTCCCCGACCGCCACTCATAAGGAGGACAATCAAAGAACACCTCATGTTTCAAATTTGTTACATAATGTTTACCATACGTGCATGCTACGGGACTTCCAAACTTCAACACAAGTATTTCTCAAATTCACAACTACTCAACTAGCACAACTTTAATATCACTACCTCCATATCTCAAAACAATCATCAAGCATCAAACTTCTCTTAGTATTCAAAACACTCATAAGAAAGTTTTTACTAATCTTGAATGCCTAGCATATTAGGATTATTTAAGCAAATTACCATGCTATTTAAGACTCTCAAAATAATCTAAGTGCAGCATCAGAGATCAAATAGTTTCTATAAAACGCATCTACCACCGTGCTCTAAAAGATATAAGTGAAGTACTAGAGCAAAACTATATAACTCAAAAGATATAAGTGAAGCACATAGAGTATTCTAATAATTTCCGAATCATGTGTGTCTCTCTCAAAAGGTTTGTACAGCAAAGATGATTGTGGTAAACTAAAAAGCAAAGACTCAAATCATACAAGACGCACCTAGCAAAACACACATCA
Source organism: Triticum dicoccoides (assembly GCF_002162155.2). Taxonomy (NCBI): domain Eukaryota; kingdom Viridiplantae; phylum Streptophyta; class Magnoliopsida; order Poales; family Poaceae; genus Triticum; species Triticum dicoccoides. The sequence goes on from NC_041380.1 coordinate 204,733,580, forward strand.
TGTGGTGAATAAAAATATAGCTCCAAGTAAAGTTACCGATGGAAGTAGACGAAAGAAGGGATGCCTTCCGGGGCATCCCCAAGCTTTGGCTTTTTGGTGTCCTTAGATTATCTTGGGGGTGCTATGGGCATCCCCAATCTTAGGCTCTTGCCACTCCTTGTTCCATAATCCATCAAATCCTTACCCAAAACTTGGAAACTTCACAACACAAAACTTATAGTACAAAATCTCATGAGCTCTGTTAGCGAAAGAAAACAAAACACCACTTTAAGGTACTGTAATGAACTCATTCTTTATTTATATTGGTGTTAAACGTACTGTATTCCAACTTCTCTATGGTTTATAAACTATTTTAATAGCCATCGATTCATCAAAATAAGCGAACAACACACGAAAAACAGAATCAGTCAAAACCAGAACAGTCTGTAGTAATTTGTAGCTAGCGCAAGATCTGGAATCCCAAAAATTCTAAAATAGATTTCTGTACGTGAGGAATCTATCTATTAATCATATGCAAAAAGAATTAACTAAATATCACATTCCAAATAAAAATGGCAGCAGTTCTCATGATCGCTAAAGTTTCTGATTTTTACAGCAAGATTAACAAGACTTTCCCCAAGTCTTCGCAATGGTTCTACTTGGCACAAACACTAATTAAACACAAAAAAACAACCAAAACAGAGGCTAGATAAATTATTTATTACTAAACAGGAGAAAAAAGCAAGGAATAAAAAAAATTTTGGGTTGCCTCCCAACAAGCGCTATCGTTTAACGCCCCTAGCTAGGCATAAAAAGCAAGGATATATCTAGGTGTTGCCATCTTTGGTTTTAGGGAAGAAAAGAGCAAGTTGCTATATATGGAATTAATCTTTCTATTTTGATAAAGTAAATGTCTATTAATGGTAGAAGAAAGATTAAGTATGTTACGGAAATTTGTATCCAAGCTAGCCTTCATCTCTTTGATAGATTCATTTTGGTAAGAGAGAAAAAGAGATGTAGATTCAACGTTCTCATTCATTGGGTGCCCAAATATGGTTTTCATATTCTCATAAGTGTCTACGGCATCCCCTTCAAGAAATCCTTCTTCAAATATAGAATCTAAGACATGCTTAAAAGAAGAAGGAAGGGCAAAATAAAAGCTTTTTAAGTAAATTTCAATTTGGTATTGAGGCACATAGCTAACCCTGATCCTTAATAGTCTATACCAAGCATCTTTCAAAGAGTCATCAAGTAAATTACGAAAAATTCTGGAATCATCTTCATCAAAATTATTAAGATTCTCATTTATAACTCTGGTAGGTTTTTCCATAGTATCCTTATTTATGAGCTTAGCGAGAATACAAGGATTGTCCAAACTACTAAAACTCGGGAGAGAACTCCCAACCCTTTTTGATTCAGACATGGTGGAAGAAAGTGCAAAAGTCAAAAGGAGGCAAATAGAGAAAGAGAGGGAGGATAGAGAGAGAGGGCGAATAAAACGACAAGGGTGAAGTGGGGGAGAGGAAAATGAGAGGCAAATGGCAAATAATGTAATGCGGGAGATAAGGGTTTGTGATGGGTACTTAGTATGTTGACTTTTGCGTAGACCTCCCCGGCAACGGCGCCAGAAATCCTTCTTGCTACCTCTTTAGCACTGCGTTGGTTTTCCCTTGAAGAGGAAAGGGTGATGTAGCAAAGTAGCGTAAGTATTTCCCTCAGTTTTTGAGAACCAAGGTATCAATCCAGTAGGAGGCTACGCGTGAGTCCCTCGCACCTACACAAAACAAATAAATCCTCGCAACCAACGCAATAAGGGGTTGTCAATCCCTACATGGTCACTTACGAGAGTGAGATCTGATAGATATGATAAGATAATATTTATGTTATTTTTATGATAAAGATGCAAAGTAAGATAAAAGGCAATGAAAATAACTAAGTATTAGAAGATTAATGTGATGGAAGATAGACCCTGGGGCCATAAGTTTCACTAGTGGCTTCTCTCAAGATCATAAGTATTTTACGGTGGGTGAACAAATTACTGTTGAGAAATTGACAGAATTGATCATAGTTATGAGAATATCTAGGTATGATCATGTATATAGGCATCACGTCTGAGACAAGTAGACCCACTCCTGCCTGCATCTACTACTATTACTCCACACATCAACCGCTATCCAGCATGCATCTAGAGTATTAAGTTCATAAGAACAGAGTAACACTTTAAGCAAGATGACATGATGTAGAGGGATAAATTCATGCAATATGATAAAAACCCCATCTTGTTATCCTCGATGGCAACAATACATTACGTGCCTTGTTGCCCCTACTGTCACTAGGAAAGGACACCATAAGATTGAACCCAAAGCTAAGCACTTCTCCCATTACAAGAAAGATCAATCTAGTAGGCCAAGCCAAACTGATAATTCGAAGAGACTTGCAAAGATAACCAATCATACATAAAATAATTCAGAGAAGATTCAAATATTGTTCATAGATAAACTTGAGCATAAACCCACAATTCATCGGTCTCAACAAACACACCTCAAAAGAAGATTACATCGAATAGATCTCCACGAGAGAGGGGGAGAACATTGTATTGAGATCCAAAAAGAGAGAAGAAGCCATCTAGCTAATAACTATGGACCCTAAGGTCTGAGGTAAACTACTCACACATCATTGGAGAGGCTATGGTGTTGATGTAGAAGCCCTCTAGGATCGATGCCCCCTCCTGCGGAGCTCCGGAACAGGCCCCGAGATGGGATCTCGTGGATATAGAAAGTTATGGCGGTGGAATTAGGGTTTTGGCTCCGTCTCTGGTCATTTGGGGGTACGTAGGTATATATAGGAGGAAGGAGTACGTCGGTGGAGCAATAGGGGGCCCACGAGGGTGGAGGGCGCGCCTGGGGGGGGGGGGTAGGCGTGCCCCCTACCTCGTGGCTTCCCTGTTGGTTGCTTGACGTAGGGTCCAAGTCTCCTGGATCATGTTCGTTCCGAAAATCACGTTCCTGAAGGTTTCATTCCGTTTGGACTCCGTTTGATATTCTTTTTCTGCGAAACTCTGAAATAGGCAAAAAATAGCAATTCTGGGCAGGGCCTCCGGTTAATAGGTTTGTCCCAAAAATAATATAAAACTGAATAATAAAGCCCAATAATGTCCAAAATAGAAGATAATATAGCATGGAGCAATCAAAAATTATAGATACGTTGGAGACGTATCAAGATCGCGGGTCATACTGCAATACGTGATTCTTTGTGTTAGGATCACAAGGCATAAAGCCGGATACATACATTATCCTTAAATACTTATGATTCGGCCGAAGGCTTTGTCCTGGGGATCCATTCGGGGACGGCTTCGGCGTCCGATTCTAAATCGTCTGAAAGGGAGAGTTTCCCCTTCTTGGACACTTCCGCCTCTAGATCTGCGGAAGCTCCCCTTTTCTTCTTTCCCCCATAAGGGGAGAATTGTTCTCCTCCACTTCCTCCTCGTCTTCATTGTGGGAGGAGAGAGCTCCGGTATCTTCGGATGATATGTCCAAAGTACCTTTGCGGTGAAGGCCACTTTAGGTCTCCTTGCTCTTCTTCTTGGCCTCCTTTTCCGGCCCCAGGTACGGCGCCGAAACCAGTATCATCGTTAGAAGAGGAATAGATGGGTCTTCGAGCAGGGGAGCCAGACACTTGATCTGCTCTGCCTTCTTCGTCCAGCCCTGGGGGGGGGGGCAAGGGGAAGGTTTAAACTTACTATTTGGATCCACAAATCAAAGATATGAGTAGAAATGTGAAAAACTCACTAGAGTGGCTGGATGAGCGTAGTCGTGGCCGAGGTCTTCGATCATTGGCGACCACATCTTTTGGGTCTTAAAAAGCAGCTTCCATATATCTTCGTGCTCCGTGCCGAAGAACCGCTGCAAGATCCGGGGACTTGCCAAATCAAACTCCCACATATGGAGAGTCAGGTGTTGGAAGGGGAGAATCCGGCAAAACAGCATCACCTGGATTACACTGGCAAGGCTGGTTTTCTTCTCCACCATGCTCTTAATACGCTTTTGCAGCGTCATCACCTCGTCGGATGACGCCCAATCTAGGCCCTTCTTGAGCCATGATATCCATGTCCCAACATGGAACAACCTGCAACTGTACCTGCAACTAGTAACGCTATAAGAGGGGCTGAGCAAAGTTGTAACATAGCCACACAACGGTTTGCTGGGATGGTGGAAAGGTTAGAGGCTAACATGGCAAATGGGGAGGCATGATAAAAAAGTGGTAGGTAGCGCGACATAGCGATAGCATCGAGAGAAATAGCATAGAGAAGATAGTAGTGAGGTCCAAGGTGACGGTCATCTTGCCTGAAATCCCTCTAGGAAGAAGACCAAATCCATGAAGTAGATGAACAACATAGTAGAACGGATCCTCACAATTGCAACGTAACCGGAACTATCAAGGAGAAGCGCAACCGGAAAGAAGCAAACATCATGGTAAACAACCATCACATAAACATGGCATGATGCACAATCAAATATGATGCATGTCTGGTTTAATGAGGCATGGCATGGCAAAGTGCAACAAGCAACATTGCAAATTAAGTGGAGCTCAATATGCAACAAGTTGCATATTGATGAAACACCACATTCAAATTATTTAGTTCACTCTCGATTATGTACCCATCAATATTAAATGTTGGTTAACATGGCAAGATGTGAGGCATAATTGAACTAATTATTTAGGAAAGTTTAAATGAGGCCAGAAATACAAACAACAATTCTGGTAAATCCCCACATGTCATATAGCAATTTAATGCAACACCCTTTTAAACATTTTAAATGTTATTATCATGATGCGTATGACATATACAAGTTTTATGCAATTTTTGAAAATGTTGACAAGAGCATGTTATGAAGCATTTGGTCACCATGGCGGAACAAAAGGGGAGCCATGACAACGACAACGGAAATCGTGCAACAACAACATGCTGATCATCCGACAACTCATTGAGATACCGGTGCAAAATAGGAAGTGTGGAGGTGTGAAACATGCTAGAGATGGTGGGGTGATCCCGGGTAACGGGTTCCCACGGGTCGACGGCATGGAAAACGAGGAGGAACGTGCAATGACAACTCGAACAAGGTGCACACAAGAGCATCTCATACAACACACATGCATTCGTTCACGGGCGTCGTCTCGGGGCTATACATTCGAAGCATGCATTCTCGGAACGGACCAAGTCGAAGTGGTGTAGATATACATGGTACATAGTCGAAGTAGTGGTACTATCGGTCCTCAACGACGGTAGTGCTAGTAGTGGTAAAAGACGACATTAGAGGTACTCGCGATATTGGCAATGGTAGTCGTACACAGTTCTTAGACGTTCAAGTCATTGGTAGAGGTACTTGTCGCATCATCGTGCGTAGTTGACCTTGGTGTATCTGTGCGTAGGGGTACTTGCCAAAATCCACGGGAACAGAAGTGGTACATGGTCTTCGCTTTGTAGTCGGACTTGGCGAATCCGCGTAGTTGTACACGGTTCGTTGCACACTTGACAAATCCGGGTCTTCCAGGGTTGGTCTTGGCGAGGGATGGTCATAGTGGTACTTGTTGGTCTCAGTCAGGGCGTTCCTGGTCTTGGGGAGGTCTCCGAAAGAGAACTTGGCATTCACGAGGACATGGAGCTGTGGTCTTGGCATCGGGCAGGGGATCGAAGGCCAACGAGGGTTGCGTGTAAGAGTGTTGCAGGAGAGGCCAGAGTTGGGCGGATCCGGGCAGCAGAACCTTTCCTGGTAGTGGTGCAGGAAGCCGGCGGTGGCTCCATGGGTGCGGCTTGAGGCGTCAGTGAAGGAGGCGGTCCCCGTGGCAGGTCGAGAAGCGGTCAGGCGATGCAGGACGAGCATGTGTGTGAAGTAGAGGACTCCCAGCGCGGCTCAGGTGAAGCAGAGGTAGCGGTGATTAGGCTCGAGCAGCTTGGCCCTCCGACACGGTGGGGAGAAGAGGGAGGCTGGAGTAGAGGAGGGGGCAGAGCTGAGGTGGGCTGCGGAGGCGTGATGATGGGGTCATCGGAGCGTGCTGGGGTGGCATCGGATCGGAAAGGTCCGAGGGTGCGATATGGGGCGCGAGCGCCATGGCCAGAGGGAGAGGCGGAGGGGAGCGAGCGAGAGGAGGGTTCAGGCACGGGTGCGATCTCCTGGCGTTGGTTGTGTGTGGTGACGGCCCATAGGGAGAGATGGGGATCAGGAGGAGAGTTGGAGGACAAGAGGAGCTAGGTTATAGGGTCAGGTGGGTAGGGGCCAGGCTAATGGGCTCGCTTGGTTGCTGGGAGCAGGCCGAGCTGCGGTAGACAGGAGACCCAGTTAGGCTGGCTCTCTTCTCTCTCCCTGTAATTTTCTTTAACAGAAAGCATTAGAGAGAAGGAAAATGAAGAGGGGTTAGGGAAAGGAATTTGAGCACGAGGACAATTTTCCTGGACACATAAAAATAAGCTTGATCCAATAAAATAGAAAGTGAGCGTGGGACTGGAGTTGAATTCCACCTCATTTGAAGTTAATTCGAATGAGTGTGAGAAATAAGTGGGTATTTGGTAGGTCCAAAAATGTTGAGAATTTAGGAGGAGCCTCGATAAATGGAGAAAGAATTATGGAGAAAGTTTGGAGAACAAACATGAAGCAAAAGACATGAGAATTAAATTGCAAGTGGGTTGCGGTTAATTCCAAACTAATGGAATATTTATATTAGCTCCCTAAATATCGAGAGGATATGTTATAAAGAGAAATCACCATGTGAATTCCCTCGATTTGAATGGCTCGAAGAACCATGCGATTTATTTATTTGAGTTGCGAGATTAAATGAGATGAAGCATGATGACATGATGCAATGCAAAATATGCTATGAAGAATGCAACAAACAAATAAATCGCACAACAAAACTCAGAATACATGGAAGGCATCTATAGCGTCGGTCTCGCATCGTTACAACTCTCCTCCACTTACAAGAGACTCACCCTGAGATCTAGGGATGGTAAAGGGAAGAGGAAGGGAAGAGGTAAAACTAAGTAGCTTCTTTGACAAACGAGTGAATCCACGAACCTTAAAGGTTGCAAACACATGAAAAGAACACAAGGGACAAGGTGAATTGAAACCACTCTGGTTGAAATGAGATATTGAACAAATGTGAAAGAACGAATTTGGGTAGCACTCCTGTTGACAAGAGGAGCAAAACATGATAAGATGAAAATAAATTGAAGAGATGACACAACTCTCCGATTAAATGGATAAGCAAAGAAAGGAAGGTGATCTTGGCAAAACGATATGATGGGACGAAGAGAGCAACATCACAATGCCTCCGATAGAAATGAAAGAATGGAATGAAAAGAATGGAGAACAAAACAACATGTTCTACCTCAAATGAATTTGAGAGAGCATCCTTAAAAGAAGAATTGAACGGATTTGTTCTAAGATCAATACGAAGGGATATGATCCTCGTGGGCTTATGGAGATATCTCAAAATTATGAGTTGAGCTTCTGCCACCAACGACAACAAATGATTTGATTGAGAGCCAGAAAAGATATAAAGCTCCGTCCACCGAGGTGACAATTAAGGAGAAAACTTGGAACATAATAAGCACCACAATAGCAACTGAAGGAAATATCCCCTAGAGGCAATAATAAAGTTATTATTTATTTCCTTATATCATGATAAATGTTTATTATTCATGCTAGAATTGTATTATCTGGAAACTTAGTACATGTGTGAATACATAGACAAATAGAGTGTCCCTGGCATGCCTCTACTTGACTAGCTCATTAATCAAAGATGGTTAAGTTTCTTAGCCATGGACATGTGTTGTCATTTGATGAACAGGATCACATAATTAGAGAATGATGTGATGGACTAGACCCATCCGTTAGCTTCGCACTATGATCGTTTAGTTTATTGCTATTACTTTCTTCATCACTTATACATGTTCCTATGACTATGAGATTATGCAACTCCCGAATACCGGAGGAACATTTAGTGTGCTATCAAACGTCACAATGTAACTGGGTGATTATAAAGATGCTCTATAGGTGTCTCCGATGGTGTTTGTTGAGTTGGCATAGATCAAGATTAGGATTTGTTACTCCGATTGTCAGAGAGGTATCTCTGGGCCCTCTCGGTAATGCACATCACTGTAAGCCTTGCAAGCAATGTGATTAATGAGTTAGTTGCGGGATGATGCATTACAGAACAATTAAAAAGACTTGCCGGTAGCGAGATTGAACTAGGTATGATGATACCAATGATCGAATCTCAGGCAAGTAACATACCTATGACAAAGGGAATAACGTATGTTGTTATGCAGTTTGACCGATAAAGTTCTTCGTAGAATATGTAGGATCCAATATGAGCATCCAGGTTCTGCTATTGGTTATTGATCAGAAGTGAGTCCCGGTCATGTATACATAGTTCTCGAACCCATAGGGTCAGCACGCTTAACGCTCGATGATGATCCGTATTATGAGTTTCTGTGTTTTGATGTACCGAAGGTAGTTTCGAGTCCTGGATGTGATCATGGACATGACGAGGATTCTCAAAATGGTCGAGACATAAAGATTGATATATTGGAAGGCTATGTTTGGGCATCGGAATGGTTCTGGATGAGTCCGGGCATTTACTAGAGTACCGGGAGGTTACCGGAACCCCCCGGGAGCTTAATGGGCCTACATGGGCTTTAGTGGAAGAGAGAGGAGAAGGCCAAGAGGAGGGGGCCCCCCCCCCCTTTCCTTCCTCCCCTCTCTCCCTTCCTACCCCTCCTAGTAGGACTAGGAAAGGCGGGAACCTACTTCCCTCTCTCCCTTCCGGCCCCCTCCTCCACCCCTTTATATACGGGGGAGGGGGGCACCCCATAGACACACAAGTTGATTGTTTAGCTGTGTGTAGTGCCCCCTCCACGGAATTCCACCTCGGTCATATCATTGTAGTGCTTAGGCGAAGCCCTGCGTCGGTAACTTCATCATCACCGTCATCACGCCATCGTGCTGATGAAACTCTCCCTCGGCCTCAGCTGGATCAAGAGTACGAGGGACTTCACCGAGATGAATGTGTGAAGATCACGGAGGTAACGTATGTTCGGTACTTGGATCGATTGGATCGTGAAGACGTTTGCTACCTCTTGAGCAATGTGTTGGTTCTTCCCGAAGAGGAAGGGATGATGCAGCAAAGTAGCGTAAGTATTTCCCTCATTTTTTGAGAACCAAGGTATCAATCCAGTAGGAGGCTACGTGCGAGTCCCTTGTACCAGCACAAAACAAATAAATCCTCGCAACCAACGCAAATAGGGGTTGTCAATCCCTATAAGGCCACTTAAGAGAGTGAGATCTGATAGATATGATAAGATAATATTTTTGGTATTTTTATGATAAAGATGCAAAGTAAAATAAAGGAAAATTAAATAGCAAAGGAATAACTAAGTAGTAGGAGATTAATATGATGAAGATAGACCCGGGGGCCATAGATTTCACTAGTGGCTTCTCTCGAGAGCATAAGTATTCTACGGAGGGTGAACAAATTACTGTTGAGCAATTGACAGAATTGAGCATAGTTATGAGAATATCTAGGTATGATCATGTATATAGGCATCACGTCCGAGACAAGTAGACCGACTCCTGCCTGCATCTACTACTATTACTCCACTCATCGACCGCTATCCAACATGCATCTAGAGTATTAAGTTAAAACAGAGTAACGCCTAAAGCAAGATGACATGATGTAGAGGGATAGACTCATGCAATATGATGAAAACCCCATGTTGTTATCCTCGATGGTAACAATACAATATGTGCCTTGCTCCCCCTATTGTCACTGGGAAAGGACATCGCAGGATTGAACCCAAAGCTAAGCACTTCTCCCATTGCAATAAAGATCAATCTAGTAGGCCAAACCAAACTGATAATTCGAAGAGACTTGCAAAGATAACCAATCATACATAAAAGAATTCAGAGAAGATTCAAATATTATTCATAGGTAGACTTGATCAGAAACCCACAATTCATCGGTCTCAACAAACAGACCGCAAAAAGAAGATTACATCGAATAGTTCTCCACAAGAGAGGGGGAGAACATTGTATTGAGATCCAAAAAGAGAGAAGAAGCCATCTAGCTACTAACTATGGACCTGTATGTCTGAGGTAAACTACTCACACTTCATCGAAGGGGCAATTGTGTTGATGTAGAACCTCTCCATGATCGATGCCCCCTCCGGCGGAGCTCCAAAACAGGCCCCAAGATGGGATCTCGTGGATACAGAAAGTTACGGCGGTGGAATTAGGGTTTTGGCTCCGTATCTGATCGTTTGGGGGTACGTAATTATATATAGGAGGAAGGAATACGTCGGTGGAGCAACAGGGGGCCCACGAGGGTGGAGGGCGCGGCCCCCTACCTCGTGGCCTCCTCTTTTCTTTCTTGACGTAGGGTCCAAGTCTCCCGGGTCTTGTTCGTTGAGAAAATCACGTTCCCGAAGGTTTCATTCCGTTTGGACTCCGTTTGATATTCCTTTTCTTCGAATCCCTAAAATTGGCAAAAAAATAGCAATTCTGGGATGGGCCTCCGGTTAATAGGTTAGTCCCAAAAATAATATAAAAGTCGATAATAAAGCCCAATAATGTCCAAAACAGTAGATAATATAACATGGAGCAATCAAAAATTATAGATACGTTGGAGACGTACCAAGCACCCCCAAGCTTAATTCCTGCTCGTCCTCGAGTAGGTAAATGATAAAAATAGTATTTTTGATGCGGAGTGATACTTGGCATAATTTTAATGTAATTCTTCTTAATTGTGGTATGAATATTCAGATTTGAAAGATTCAAGACAAAAGTTTAATATTGACATAAAAATAATAATACTTCAAGCATACTAACAAAGCAATTATGTCTTCTCAAAATAGCATGGCCAAAGAAAGTTATCCCTACAAAATCATATAGTCTGGCTATGCTCCATCTTCACCACACAAAATATTTAAGTCATGCACAACCCCGACGACAAGCCAAGCTATTGTTTCATACTTTTGGTGCTCTCTAACGTTTTCAATCTCCACGCAATACATGAGCGTGAGCCATGGACATAGCACTTATAGGTGGAATAGAATGGTGGTTGTGGAGAAGACAAAAAGGGAGAAGATAGTCGCACATCAACTAGGCGTATCAATGGGCTATGGAGATTCCCATCAATAGATATCAATGTGAGTGAGTAGGGATTGCCATGCAACGGATGCACTAGAGCTATAAGTATATGAAAGCTCAAAGAGAAACTAAGCAGGTGTGCATCCAACTTGCTTGCTCATGAAGACCTAGGGCATTTTGAGGAAGCCCATCATTGGAATATACAAGCCAAGTTCTATAATGAAAAATTCCCACTAGTATACGAAAGTGATAACATAGGAGACTCCCTATCATGAATATCATGGTGCTACTTTGAAGCACAAGTGTGGTAAAAGGATAGTAGCATTGCCCCTTCTCTCTTTTTCTCTCATTTTTTTATTTGGGCCTTTTCTCTTCTTCTTCTTATTTTTTTATGGCCTCTTTTTTTCTCTTTTTTTTGTCTGGAGTCTCATCCCGACTTGTGGGGGAATCATAGTCTCCATCATCCTTTCCTCACTGGGAGAATGCTCTAATAATGATGATCATCACACTTTTACTTTCTTACAACTCAACAATTACAACTCGATACTTAGAACAAAATATGACTCTATATGAATGCCTCTGGCGGTGTACCGGGATATGCAATGACTCATGAGTGACATGTATGAAATAATTATGAACAGTGGCTTTGCCACAAATACGATGTCGACTACATGATCATGCTAAGCAATATGACAATGATGGAGTGTGTCATAATAAACGGAACGGTGGAAAGTTGCATGGCAATATATCTCGGAATGGCTATGGAAATGCCATAATAGGTAGGTATGGTGGCTGTTTTGAGGAAGGTATATGGTGGGTGTATGATACAGGCAAAGCGTGCGCGGTATTAGAGAGGCTAGCAAAGGTGGAAGGGTGAGAGTGCGTATAATCCATGGACTCAACATTAGTCATAAAGAACTCATATACTTATTGCGAAAATCTACAAGTTATCAAAGCAAAGTATTACGCGCATGCTCCTAGGGGGGTAGATTGGTAGGAAAAGACCATCGCTCGTCCCCGACCGCCACTCATAAGGAAGACAATCAAAAAATAAATCATGCTCCGACTTCATCACATAACGGTTCACCATATGTGCATGCTACGAGAATCACAAACTTTAACACAAGTATTCTTCAAATTCACAACTAATCAACTAGCACAACTTTAATATCACCATCTTCATATCTCAAAACAATTATCAAGCATCAAACTTCTCATAGCATTCAACACACTCATAAGAAAGTTTTATTACTAATCGTATATACCAAGCATATTAGGATTTTAAGCAAATTACCATGCTATTAAGACTCTCAAAATAATCTAAGTGAAGCATGAGATATCAATAGTTTCTATAAAACAAATCCACTACCGTGCTCTAAAGGATATAAGTGAAGTACTAGAGCAAAACTATATAACTCAAAAGATATAAGCGAAGCATATAGAGTATTCTAACAAATTCCAAATCATGTATGGCTCTCTCAAAAGGTGTGTACAGCAAGGATGATTGTGGTAAACTAAAAAGCAAAGACTCAAAATAATACAAGACGCTCCAAGCAAAACACATATCATGTGGCGAATAAAAATATAGCTCCAAGTAAAGTTACCGATAGAAGTAGACGAAAGAGGGGATACCTTCCGGGGCATCCCCAAGCTTTGGCTTTTAGGTATCCTTATATTATCTTGGGGGTGCCATGGGCATCACCAAGCTTAGGCTCTTGCCACTCCTTGTTCCACAATCCATCAAATCTTTACCCAAAACTTGAAAACTTCACAACACAAAACTTAAAGTAGAAAATCTCGTGTGCTCCGTTAGCAAAAGAAAATAAAATACCACTTCAAGGTACTGTAATGAACTCATTATTTATTTATATTGGTGTTATACCTACTTTATTCCAACTTCTCTTTGGTTTATAAACTATTTTACTAGCCATAGATTCATCAAAATAAGCAAACAACACACGAAAAACAGAATCTGTCAAAAACAGAACAGTCTGTAGTAATCTGTAGCTAGCGAAAGATCTGGAACCCCAAAAATTCTAAAATAAATTGCTGGACGTGAGGAATTTATCTATTAATCATCTTCAAAAATAATTAACTAAATAGAACTTTCCAAATAAAAATGGCAGTATTTCTCGTGAGCGTTAAAGTTTCTGTTTTTTACAGCAAGTTCAACAAGACTTTCCCCAAGTCTTCCCAACGGTTCTACTTGGCACAAACACTAATTAAACACAAAAAACAACCAAAACAGAGGATATATAAATTATTTATTACTAAAAAGGAGCAAAAAGAAAGTAATAAAAATAAAATTGGGTTGCCTCCCAACAACTGCTATCGTTTAACGCCCCTAGCTAGGCATAACAAGCAAGAATAGATCTAGGTATTGCCATCTTTGGTAGGCAATCCATAAGTGGCTCTCACAATAGATTCATAAGGTAATTTTATTTTCTTTCTAGGAAAGTGTTTCATGACTTTCCTTAATGGAAATTGGAATCTAATATTTCCTTCCTTCATATCAATAATTGCACCAATCGTTCTAAGGAAAGGTCTACCAAGAATAATAGGACATGAAGGATTGCAATCTATGTCAAGAATAATAAAATCTACGGGCACATAATTCATATTTGCAACAGTAAGAACATCATTAATTCTTCCCATAGGTTTCTTAATAGTGGAATCCGCAAGGTGCAAGTTTAGAGAGCAATCATCAAAATCATGGAAACCTAACAAATCGCACAAAGTCTTTGGAATCGTGGAAACACTAGCACCCAAATCACATAAAGCATAGCATTCATGATCTTTAATTTTAATTTTAATAGTTGGTTCCCACTCATCATAAAGTTTTCTAGGGATAGAAACTTCCAATTCAAGTTTTTCTTCATAAGATTGCATCAAGGCATCAACGATATGTTTAGTAAACGCTTTATTTTGACTATAAGCGTGAGGAGAATTTTGCACGGATTGCAACAAGGAAATACAATCAATCAAAGAGCAATTTTCATAGTTAAATTCCTTGGAATCCATAATAGTGGGTTTAGCAACATCTAGGGTTTTAATTTCTTCAATCCCCCTTTTATCAAATTTAGCATCAAGATCAACAAATTGTGAATTCTTGGAACGCCTTCTAGGTAAAGGTGGATCATATTCAGTCCCATCATTATCAAGATGCATATTGGAAAACAAAGATTTAATAGGGGACACATCAATAACTTTTAGATCTTCATCTTTATTTTCATATGAACTAGAAGAACATGCTCTTATAAAGGCATCTTTCTTAGCACGCATCCTAGCGGTTCTTTCTTTGCACTCATCAATGGAAATTCTCATGGCTTTGAGAGACTCATTGAGATCATGCTTAGTGGAATAGATCTAAGTTTCAAAGAATCAACATCAAGAGAAATTATATCAACGTTCCTAGCCAAATCATCAATCTTAAGCATTTTTTCTTCAATCATAGCATTAAAATTCTTTTGCGAAGTAATAAATTCTTTAATATTAGATTCAAAATCAGAGGGCATCTTATTATAATTTCCATAAGAATTGTTGTAGGAATTACCATAATTATTAGAGGAATTACTAGGATAATGCCTAGGGTTGAAATTTCCTCTATACGCGTTGTTACCAAAATTGTTCCTACCAATAAAATTCACATCCATAGATTCATTATTATTCTCAATCAAAGTAGACAATGGCATATCATTAGGATCAGAAGAAACACTCTTATTAGCAAATAATTTCATAAGTTCATCCATCTTTCCACTCAAAACATTAATTTCTTCTATCACATGCACCTTTTTATTAGTAGATCTTTCAGTATGCCATTGAGAATAATTAACCATAATATTATCTACGAGTTTAGTAGCTTCGCCTAAAGTGATTTCCATAAAAGTGCCTCCCGCGGTCGAATCTAAAAGATTTCTAGAAGAAAAATTGAATCTGGCATAAAAATTTTGTATAATGATCCACAAATTTAAACCATGAGTAGGACAATTACGTATCATTAATTTCATTCTATCCCAAGCTTGTGCAACATGTTCATGATCAAGTTGCTTAAAATTCATAATATCGTTTCTAAGAGAGATGATCTTAGCGGGAGGAAAATATTTAGAGATAAAAGCATCTTTGCACTTATTCCATGAATCAATACTATTTTTAGGCAAAGACGAAAACCAAGCTTTAGCACGATCTCTAAGCGAAAATGGAAATAGCTTCAATTTAACAATATCATTATCCACATCTTTATTCTTTTGCATGTCACACAAATCAACGAAGCTATTTAGATGGGTAGTGGCATATTCACTAGGAAGGCCGGAAAACGGATCTTTCATGACAAGAGTCAGCAAAGCAGTATTAATTTCACAAGATTACGCATCGGTAAGAGGAGCAATCGGAGTACTAATAAAATCATTGTCGTTGGTATTGGTGAAGTCACACAATTTAGTATTATCTTGAGCCATCATGATAAGCAAGCAAACTAACACACAAGCAAACAAAAAGCAAGCGGGCAAAAAGAGGGAAATAGAGAAAGAGAGGGAGGATAGAGAGAGAGGGAGAATAAAATGGCAAGGGTGAAGTGGGGGAGAGGAAAACCAGAGGAAAATGGCAAATAATGTACTGTGGAAGGTAAGGGTATGTGATGGGTACTTGGTATGTTGACTTTTGCGTAGACCTCCCCAGCAACGGCGCCAGAAATCCTTCTTGCTACCTCTTGAGCACTGCGTTGGTTTCCCCGAAGAGGAAGGGATGATGCAGCAAAGTAGCGTAAGTATTTCCCTCAGTTTTTGAGAACCAAGGTATCAATCCAGTAGGAGGCTATGCGCGAGTCCCTCGTACCTGCACAAAACAAATAAATCCTCGCAACCAACGCAAATAGGGGTTGTCAATCCCTATAAGGCCACTTACAAGAGTGAGATGTGATAGATATGATAAGATAAGATTTTTGGTATTTTTATGATAAAGATGCAAAGTAAAATAAAGCCAAAGGAAATAACTAAGTATTAGGGGATTAATATGATGAAGATAGACCCGGGGGCCATAGGGTTCACTAGTGGCTTCTCTCAAGAGCATAAGTATTCTACGGAGGGTGAACAAATTACTGTTGAGCAATTGACAGAATTGAGCATAGTTATGAGAATATATAGGTATGATCATGTATATAAGCATCACGTCCGAGACAAGTAGACTGACTCCTGCCTGCATCTACTACTATTACTCCACTCATCGACCGCTATCCAGCATGCATCTAGAGTATTAAGTTAAAAACAGAGTAACGCCTTAAGCAAGATGACATGATGTAGAGGGATAGACTCATGCAATATGATGAAAACCCCATCTTCTTATCCTCGATGGCAACAATACAATACGTGCCTTGCTGCCCCTACTGTCACTGGGAAAAGACACCACAAGATTGAACCCAAAGCTAAGCACTTCTCCCGTTGCAAGAAAGATCAATCTAGTAGGCCAAACTAAATTGATAATTCGAAGAGGCTTGCAAAGATAAACAATCATACATAAAAGAATTCATATAAGATTCAAATATTATTCATAGATAGACTTGATCATAAACCCACAATTCATCGGTCTCAACAAACACACCGCAAAAAGAAGATTACATCGAATAGATCTCCACGAGAGAGGGGGAGAACATTGTATTGAGATCCAAAAAGAGAGAAGAAGCCATCTAGCTACTAACTATGGACCCGTAGGTCTGAGGTAAACTACTCACACTTCATCGGAGGGGCCATGGTGTTGATGTAGAAGCCCTCTGTGATCGATGCCCCCTCCGGAATAGGCCCCAAGATGGGATCTCATGGATACAGAAAGTTACGGCGGTGGAATTAGGGTTTTGGCTCCGTATCTGATCATTTGGGGGTACATAGGTATATATAGGAGGAAGGAGTACGTCGGTGGAGCAACAAAGGCCCCACAAGGGTGGAGGGTGTGCCTCGGGGGGTAGGCGCGCCCCCTACCTCGTGGCCTCCTCTTTTCTTTCTTGACGTAGGGTCCAAGTCTCCCGGGTCTTGTTCGTTGAGAAAATCACGTTCCCGAAGGTTTCATTCCGTTTGGACTCCATTTGATATTCCTTTTCTTCGGAACCCTAAAATAGGCAAAAAAAAAACAGCAATTCTGGGCTAGGCCTCCGGTTAATAGGTTAGTCCAAAAAATACTATAAAAGTGGATAATAAAGCCCAATAATGTCCAAAACAGTAGATAATATAGCATGGAGCAATAAAAAATTATAGATACATTGGAGACGTATCAACGTTCGACTACATCAACCACGTTACTAAACTCTTCCGCTTTCGGTCTACAAGGGTACGTAGACACACTCTCCCCTCTCGTTGCTATGAATCTCCTAGATAGATCTTGCGTGATCGTAAGTAAAATTTTGAAATACCGCGTTCCCCAAAAGTGGCATCAGAGTCAGGTCTATGCGTAGATGTTATATGCACGAGTAGAACACAAAGGAGTTGTTGGCGTGGGTATATACATACTACTTGATTCAGCGGTCTAGTTGTTTCTTGATTCAGCGGTATTGTTGGATGAAGCGGACCGAGCCGACATTACATGACCGCGTTCATGAGACTAGTTCTACCGACGTGCTTTGCACACAGGTGGCTGACCGCGTTCACTAGTTCTATTTCTCCAACTGTAGTTGAATCGGATTCAATGAACAGGGTTCTTTCTGAACATCAAAAAGCAATCACTACACCACGTTGTGGTTTTTACGCCGTAGGTAAGAATGGTTCTTGCTAAGCCCGTAGCAGCCAGGTAAAACTTGCAATAACAAAGTAGAGGACGTCTAACTTGTTTTTGCAGGGCATTTTGTGATGTGATATGGTCAACATGTGATGAGATATAAATTGTTGTATAAGATGATCACGTTTTGTTAAAGTTATCGGCAACTGGCAGGAGCCTTATGCTTGTCTCTTTATTGCATAAGATGCAAGCGCCATATAATTGCTTTACTTTATCGCTATGCGATAGCAATAGTTGCAAAAGCAAAAGTTGGCGAGACGACCATGTAACGACACATAGATAAAGATCAAGATGATGGAGATCATGGTGTCTTGCCGGTGACGATGGAGATCATGATGGTACTTCGGAGATGGAGATCAAAGGAATAAGATGATGATGGCCATATCATGTCACATATTTTGATTGCATGTGATGTTTATCTTTCATGCATCCTATTTAGCTTAGTACGACGGTAGTATTATGAGATGATCCCGTACTAAAATTTCAAGGTATAAGTGTTCTCCCTGAGTACGCACCATTGCGACAGTTCATCGTGCAGAGTCACCATGTGATGATCGGACAAGGTTTAGTTTATATGGATCACGTGATCACTTAGATGATTAGAGGGATGTCTATCTAAGTGGGAGTTCTTAAGTAATATGATTAAATGAACTTAAATTTATCATGAACTTAGTCCTGATAGTATTTGCATATCTATGTTGTAGATCAATTGCTCGTGTATAGCTTTCATGTTTTATTTATGATATGTTACTAGAGAAAACTGTGTTGAAAGATGTTAGTAGAAATGATGCGGACTAGCTCCGTGATCTGAGGATTATCCTCATTGCTGCATAGAAGAATTATGTCCTTGATGCACCACTAGGTGATGGACCTATTGCAGGAGCAGATACAGACCTTATGAATGTTTGGCAAGCTCAGTATGATGACTGATGACCCACAAGTAAAGGGGATCTATCGTAGTCCTTTCGATAAGTAAGAGTGTCGAACCCAATGAGGAGCAGAAGGAAATGATAAGCAGTTTTTAGTAAGGTATCTCTGCAAGAACTGAAATTATTGGTAACAGATATTTTTGTGATAAGGTAATTGGTAACGGGTAACTAGTAATAAAAGTAAATAAGGTGCAGCAAGATGGCCCAATCCTTTTTGTAGCAAAGGACAAGCTTGGACAAACTCTTATATAAAGGAAAACGTCCCCGAGGACACATGGGAATTATCGTCAAGCTAGTTTTTATCATGCTCATATGATTGGAGTTCGGTACTTTGATAATTTGATATGTGGGTAGACCGGTGCTACAAAAGGAGTATTGAGGTAAACCTAACCATAGCATGAAACATATGGATCCAAATCAGCCCCTTACGAAGCAACGCATAAACTAGGGTTTAAGCTTCTGTCACTCTAGCAAGCCATCATCTACTTATTACTTCCCAATGCCTTCCCCTAGGCCCAAACAATGGTGAAGTGTCATGTAGTCAACGTTCATATGACACCACTAGAGGAAAGACAACATACAACTCATCAAAATATCGAACGAATACCAAATTCACATGACTACTTATAGCAAGACTTCTCCCATATCCTCAGGAACAAACGTAACTACTCATAAATCATATTCATGTTCATAATCAGAGGGGTATTAATATGCATAACGGATCTGAACATATCATCTTGCACCAAGTAAACCAACTAGCATAAACTACAAGGAGTAATCAACACTACTAGCAACCCATAGGTACCAATCTGAGATTTTGCGACAAAGATTGGATACAAGAGATAAACTAGGGTTTGAGATGAGATGGTGCTGGTGAAAATGTTGATGGAGATGGAGTCCCTCCTAATGAGAGGATCGATGATGATGACGATGGTGATGATTTCCCCCTACCGGAGGGATGCTTCCCCGATAGAACAGCTCCGCCGGAGCCCTAGATTGGTTCCCCCTCGTGGCGGCGGAGTTTCGCCCCGAGAGCTTTCTTATGATATTTTCCAGGGCAAAAGACTTCATATAGCCAAAGATGGGCATCAGAGGCCTGCTAGGGGGCGCACGAGACAGGGGGCGCGCCCAGGGGGTAGGGCGCGCCCCCCACCCTTGTGGATGGTGGGTGGCCCCCTCTGGTGCTTCCTTCGTCTAATATTTTTATATATACTAAAAATGACTCCCGTGGAGTTTCAGGACTTTTGGAGTTGTGCAGAATAGGTCTCTAATATTTGCTCCTTTTCCAGGCCAGAATTCCAGCTGCCGGCATTCTCCCTCTTCGTGTAAACCTTGTAAAATAAGATAGAATAGACATAAGTATTGTGACATAATGTGTAATAACAGCCCATAATGCAATAAATATCGATATAAAAGCATGATGCAAAATGGACGTATCAACTCCCCCAACCTTAGACCTCGCTTGTCCTCAAGAAGAAGCCGATATCAAAAAATATGCCCACATGTTTAGAGATAGAGGTGTCGATAAAATAAAATACGGACATGAGGGCATCATGATCATTCTTAGAACAGCAACATTATATACATATATATATATATATATATATATATATATACAGCCGGTCTATTCTGATAATATTATCAGAATAACTATTCTGATAACACTTCCGCACTGCATGCTCAATGCAAGTGCACATGATTGTTTGAACCAAGTGTGCTGCAGTACTGAGGCGAGTGAACTTCCCGTGGCAAAAAACTGCACGCAGTGTTTTTTCTGGTACTGTTTTCGATCTAGTTTTTTAACCGTTTGTCGGAACGAGGCGTGTAATATATCGTTGAAAAGCTATATATTAGACGCAACTTCACCATGTTGAACACTTTTCGAGATTCCTCACGGTTTAAGAGCAGTTTTGAAAATGGTGCGGCCCACAACGAGTGGGAGCGAGCATTTTTTCGCATTTTTTTCTAAACCGCTCGTCAAAATGAAGAAAATGATATACCGTTGGATAGATATCGTCGAGGCACATCTTTTTCATATCTATTTCTTTCTTTAATTCGTTACGGTTTAAGAGCAGTTTCAAATTTACTAAATCGCGGAATTCTGTTTTTCAAAAAAATTCAAATTTTCGGTACTGTTTTTGCTCTAGTTTTTTAAATATTTGTCAAAACGAGGCGTGTAATATGTCGTTGGAAAGATATGGACAAGGCACAACTTTCACATGTAGAAATGGTTTTGAGATTCCTTACAGTTTTAAGTTAATTTTGAAAATTGTGTGGCAGACGACAAATGGCAGCGGCCGTTTTTCATGAAATTTTTACAAACCGGTCATCGAAATGATTCAAATGATATGCCGTTGGAAAGATATCGACGAGACGCAACTTTTTCATATAGAACACTCTTTCTAATTCCTTATGGTTTAAGAGCAGTTTTAAATTTACCGAAATGCGGACACTCTGTTTTTCGCGACACCCAAATCGATGTGGGTACTTCAACCGACTGAAAACCACACTGCATTGGATGAAAAACCGCACTGCATCGGATGAAGAACTGTATGGTTTCTTTTATTCAAACGTAATTTTTTTCAAGGACGAGAAAGTAAAGTGCACTTCACATCGGGTGTAAATGAACCACAACACTATCAAGAAGTGAACCGCATTACTTTTTTCGCTTTCATAACAATTTTTTGCACTTATGGGGTGAACAACATCATACGGCCGACCGCACTACTTCAGAATGAAAACCACACTGCATCGGACGGGCAAGTGAGCTGCATAATTCCTTTTGTCAGACATAAATTTTCTCAAGCGAGGAAGTGGAAGCAACACTATCGGCATTAGGCAAAAGAACGCACTGCTTAAGACTGAAAGCCGCACTGCATCGGACGGCCAAGCAAACTGCATGTTTCTTTTTGTCAAGCATAATTTTTCTCAAGCGAGGAAGTGGAAGCAACACTATCGAGTAGTGAACCGCATTACTTTTTATTTGTCATTTCCGTAAGATTTTCTTTGCACTACACATTAGGAACAAGTAAACCGCAACACTACCCAAAACGAACCGCGACACTACCGAAAATGGAACACAAGACTTTTTTATTGTCCTTTCGCATACTTATTTTTCTTTATGCGCGTAGAACCGGCAAGTGGGCTGCAAGTACTGAGCGAGTGAACTTCATCTAATATAGAAGGGAGCTTCCTTCTTTCAGATGTTTTTATTTTCTGTTTACCAAGTGGACAATAGAGGAGTTTTTATACCAAAGTGCGCGAGAGATCAAAGTGAGGTTCAAAGATACACACGCACAAACCACTACTGAACTGCATGATCACGCACGCTACATTGCACAAACAGAACACAGAATTACACGGACTGCACACAACGGACTTGCTCTACTGCATAGGCTGCACCGGCAGACTACACGGAGGGGGGCTTCACCGTGCAAACTGAATGACCAGGGAACCTGCAAAAAGATGCAATGCGGCGTCCAACTGAAGTGCACCACGTTCTTCCTGCAAAAATCAGTTAAGTGAACCTCAAGAGCTAACAACAGCGAGCTGCAATTTGCACTTAGATTTATTTACAAAAAAACGCAAAAACAGCGTGCATGGGGGTGAGCCACCATGGTGGATGCAGCATGGAATGCTGCTGGAACTACTCATTAGGTGGGAATGAGCTGCACCACGTCAGCCATCCTTTCCCGACCTCCTCCTCCAGCGAGCCAGGCGGCCAACGATGGGATCCCTTTTTGCCTCCCCCCGCGGAGCACCGGGCCGCCTGGATCCAGCCTCGAGCATCCCCAAGAAAAGGTCACCGCCGACAAAAGGGCTTCTAGCGCACTGCACTATCTCAACATAGTGGACCGCATCACTTGCGCCCACGAACAGCAGGGAGATGAAGAGACAAGCTCAGGCCACTGCTCATTGGAGGACAACGTCGGTGATGTGGGGCCCCACCGTTGGGTGAGGCGCGCATCAGAGAAGGTCACCCGCGTCGAAGTTAGTGGATCTGCATAGTTGGGAGTCGGGGTGGAGGCTCACGGGACCTATCCATGTAGGAGGAAGGAGGGTCCTCGAAGCGGAGCTCAGGACATGGAGGCTCACCGGACGAATCTAGGGAGAGGCAGATCCTCGACGCGGTCCATGCCGCGGCTCATGGGCTGTGCCTGTTGGACGGCTACGGGGTGGGTGGCATTGCACGGCCAGGGCCGCTGAGGCCAGCCGTCGCGGGGCGGGCCGTAGCCGCGGCAGGGATGGGGCGGCGTTGCGGGGCCGGGGCCGCCGAGGCCGGCCGCCGCAGGGCGGGGCCGTAGCCGTGGCGAGGGGTGGGGCGGTGTTGTTAGGGAGGACGGGACCACCCAGGCCAGCTGTCGCGGGGCCAGAGCCATGGCCGTGGGCGGGATCGGGCGGCGTCGCGGGACGAGGCCGTGGGAGTCCGGCGAGGAAGGTGGAGGTGAGGGGACGGGTGAGGCTCCGATCGGGGTGGATGTGGCTGTGCGGGAGGTTGGGTGGGTGGGAGGAAGTGGAGCAGGTGGGGGACAGGGGCTTTTTTTCTCGCATCGTGCAGTTTTCGGAGTCACGTGAAGTTGGTTGTTTTGTTATCAGAATAAGGATAGGTGTTATTAGAATAAGGTCTTAAGGGTGTTATTAGAATAGACCCACCCTATATATATTGTCATATGATTTCTTATGCTAAAGTAACAATTCATTCACAATTTTCAAGTATGAATTAGAAACTTCATTGAAAAATAACAAACTATAATCTCAGTCATTGAAGCAATTATAATTTATCATAACATCGGAAATAGTCAATATAAAAGCTTTTCAGCAAGTCCAGATACTCAACTATCATTTAGTCTTTCACAATTGCTAACACTCACGCAATATTTATGGGTATGAAGCTTTAATCGGACACAAAGAAAGATAGGGGCTTACAGTTTTTCCTCCCAACCTTTTACCTCAAGGGTAATGTTAACAATAATAGTTCATGAAAACCCACATCCAATTAGCTATATATATTAGGATCTTTCCAACACACAGTGCTTGCCAAAGGATAAAATTTAAAAAGGAAAGGTGAAGATCACCATGACTCTTGTATGAAGTATAAGACAAGAATAAAAGATAGGCCCTTCGGAGAGGGAAGCAGAGGTTGTCATTTGTTTTTCTGGTTGGATGCATGAAATCTTAATGCAAAAGAACGTCACTTTATATTGCCACTTGTGATATGGACCTTTATTATGCAGTCCGTCACTTTTATTTCTTCCACATCACAAGATCGTATAAAGCTTATTTTATCCACACTAATAAATCATACATATTTAGAGAGTAATTTTTATTGGTTGCAACAATGACAACTTACTTGAATGATCTTACTCAATCCATAGGTAGATATGGTGGACTCTCATGGAAAAACTGGGTTTAAGGATATTTGGAAGCACAAGTAGTATATGTACTTGGTGCAAAGAATTTGGCTAGCAAGAGGGGGAAAGTCAAGCTCAACATGTTGGATGATCCATGATAACATAATTTATTTTGGATGTAAGAAAACACAACCATTTACGTTATCTTCCTTGTCCAACATCAACCTTTTAGCATGTCATATTTTAATGAGTTCTCACAATCATAAAAGATGTCCAAGATAGTATATTTATATGTGAAAACCTCTCTTTCTTTATTACTTCCTATTAATTGCAATGATGACCAAAACTATGTTTGTCAACTCTCAACAACTTTTATTCATCATACTCTTTATATGTGAAGTCATTACTCTCCATAAGATCCATATGATCTCTTTATTTCTTTTAATTATTCCTTTTATTCCCTGAAGATCATAGCAAGACGGCAAAGCCCTTGACTCAAAACTAATCTTTATTATATATAGCTCACGGACTCAATTACATAGATAAGGATCTACAGAAAACTCAAAACTAAATCATACTAAGCCTTTATTCTACTAGATCAAGATATAACCAAAAGGATCGAACTAAGAAAAACAGTAAATATAAAAGTGTGATTGTGATACGATACCGGGGAACTCCCCCAAGCTTGGCAGTTGCCAAGGGGAGTGCCCATACCCGTGTATTTATGTCTCTTTTGGTGGTAGTGATGATGGAGTTGTTGATGATGTAGGCTTGTCATCCATCTTCCAAGGCATAGGCTCACCATCATAGAAGGATGCTCGAGTCTCCGGGATCCTCGAATCTGCAGCCAAACTCATCCTCTTGAATCTATATTCATACTCATAGTTTTGGTTCTGCAGGTCATAGATCTAGGCTTGGAGGTGCTCGATTTTCTCATGAAGCTTGAAGATGGTCTCCCCAATGTCCTTGTCATCCAACTTGTGCTTATTGGCGAACTCCGCGATCATCATGTTGTTGGCATCAAGTCCACGTTCCACCATCCCCTGGCACTTGAAAACTTGTTTCTCCATTGCTTCGAGTCTTGCCTCCACACTTCCGGCCCTCCTTGATCCCTCAACATCACGAATGTGCAGCACCCCCTCACGCAACTCAATGGTTTGAGGGTGTTGCGGCACCTCCGCGAGGTAGGGGTTGATGACCCTCTCGAAAAACTTGTCCTTGGGGCGCTTGAAGACGTCATGGTGATCTACATCTGTCCAAAAACAGCTAGAAACAAGGACAAGATATATTTGCGTGGTACGGTGGTCAAAACCTTCGGGAGATTATATAATCAATTTTTACCGACCAAAAGAAGTATCATGCAAGAAAACAGAGTCTGGAGGGCACACGAGGTGCCCACAAGGCAGGGGGCGCGCCCAGGGGTGTAGGGCACGCCCTCCACCCTCGTGGACGCCTCATGTCCTTTCCGGACTGCTTCTTATTTTCCTATTTTCTTAATTATTCCAAAACGGAGAAAAATCGCTATTAGAACTTTTTTAGAGTCGGTTTACTTACTATACCACATACCTCTTCCTTTTCAGGGGCTGAAACTTATTGGAAGGTGTCTCTTATATACTCCCCGGGGTTACGGTTTCAATAACATCAGTTTCAACATATATAGGATTACCTGAGATATAATGTTTGATTCTTTGACCATTCACCACCCTCGGATTTGTGCCTTCGAAGTTGTTGATTTTTATGGCACCAGAACGATAGACCTCCTCGATACCGTAAGGACGTTCCCATTTAGAGAGGAGTTTTCTTGCAAAAAATCTTAAACGAGAGTTGTATAACAATACATAATCACCTAGATTAAACTCACGTTTTTGTATCCTTTTGTCATGCCATCTTTTAACCTTTTCTTTAAACAGTTTGGCATTCTCATAGGCCTGGGTTCTCCATTCATCAAGTGAGCTAATGTCAAATAGTCTCTTCTCACCGGCAAGTTTGAAGTGATAGTTGAGCTCTTTAATGGCCCAATATGCCTTATGTTCTAGTTTGAGAGGTAAGTGACATGCTTTTCCATAAACCATTTTATATGGAGACATGCCCATAGGATTTTTATATGCAGTTCTATAGGCCCATAATGCATCATCAAGTTTCTTGGACCAATTCTTTCTAGATCTATTAACAGTCTTTTGCAAAATTAATTTGAGTTCTCTATTACTCAATTCTACTTGACCACTAGACTATGGGTGATAAGGAGATGCAATTCTATGATTAACATCATACTTAGCAAGCATTTTACGGAAAGCACCATGAATAAAATGTGAACCACCATCAGTTATTAAATATCTAGGGACTCCAAACCTCGGAAAAATAACTTCTTTAAGCATCTTAATAGAGGTGTTATGATCAGCACTACTAGTTGGCATAGCTTCTACCCACTTAGTAACGTAATCAACAACAACTAAAATATGTGTATACCCATTAGATGAAGGAAACGGTCCCATATAATCAAAGCCCCAAACATCAAATGGTTCAATCACAAGTGAATAATTCATAGGCATTTCTTGACGTCTACTAATATTACCAATTCTTTGACATTCATCACAAGACAAGACAAACTTGCGGACATCCTTGAAGAGAATAGGCCAATAACAACCGGATTGCAATACCTTATGTGCAATTCTATCTCCAACATGGTGTCCTCCATAAGCCTTGGAGTGACACTTGCGTAGGATGTGTTCCTGTTCATGCTCAGGTACACAACGTCTAATAATATCATCTACTCCTTCTTTATAAAGGTGTGGGTCATCCCAGAAGAAATGTCTTAAATCATAGAATTTTTTTCCTTTTATTGGTATGTGAAACTAGGTGGTATAAATTTAGCAACAATGTAATTAGCATAATCAGCATAACATGGAGCAGTATGATAAGCATTTATGGCAGCTAATTGTTCATCAAGAAAGCTATCATCAATAGGTAGTGGGTCATCAAGAACATTCTCTAACCTAGAAAAGTTGTCTGCAACGGGGTTATCAGCTCCCTTTCTATCAATAATATGCAAATCAAATTCTTGTAGTATGAGAACCCATCTAATAAGTCTAGGTTTAGCATCTTTCTTTTCCATAAGGTATTTAATAGCAGCATGATCAGTGTGAACAGTTACTTTAGAATCAACAATATAAGGTCTGAACTTATCACAAGCAAATACAACTGCTACAAATTCTTTTTTAGTAGTAGCATAATTTCTCTGGGCACTGTCTAGAGTTTTACTAGAATATTGGATAACATTTAACTTATTATCAACTCTTTGTCCTAGAACAGCACCTACAGCATAATCACTAGCATCACACATAATTTCAAAGGGTAAATTCCAATCAGGAGGCTGAACAATAGGTGCAGAAATCAAAGCTTTCTTAATTATTTCAAATGCTTCTACACAATCATCATCAAAGAAAAAAGGAACATCTTTTTGTAAGAGATTAGTCAGAGGCCTGGAAATTTTTGAGAAGTCTTTAATAAACCTCCTATAAAACCCGGCATGACCAAGGAAACTTCTTATACCTTTAATGTCTTTAGGACACAACATCTTTTCAATTGCATCCACTTTAGCTTTATCAAATTCAATACCTCTTTCAGAAATTTTATGCCCCAAGACAATACCTTCATTAACCATAAAGTGGCACTTCTCCCAATTCAAGACAGGATTAGTTTCTTCACATCTCTGCAAAACTCGATCAAGGTTGCTTAAGCAATCATCAAAAGAAGTTCCATATACAAAAAAATCATCCATGACTACCTCAACAATCTTTTCACAAAAGTCAGAGAATATCGCTGTCATACATCTTTGAAAGGTAGCATGTGCATTACATAAACCAAAAGGCATGCGTCTATAAGCAAAGGTACCAAAAGGGCAAGTGAAAGTGATCTTTTCTTGATCCTCTTTTGACACAGGTATTTGAGAGAAACCAGAATAACCATCAAGAAAGCAAAAATGTGTATGTTTGGATAATATTTCTAGCATTTGATCAATAAAAGGTAAAGGTAATGATCCCTTTTAGTATCTCTATTTAGTTTGCGGAAGTCAATTACCATTCTATAGCATGTAACAATTCTTTGTGGGATCAATTCATCTTTATCATTAGGAACAACAGTAATACCTCCTTTCTTAGGGACACAATGGACAGGACTTACCCGTTGACAATCAGCAACGGGATAAATTATACCTGTCTCAAGAAGCTTTAGTATTTATTTTCTTACCACTTCTTTCATCTTAGGATTTAACCGTCATTGGTGATCAACAACCGGTTTAGCATCTTTTTCCAATTTTATTTTGTGCTGGCATAGAGTGGGACTAATGCCCTTAAGATCATCAAGAGTATATCCAATAGAAGCACGGTGCTTCTTCAGAGGTTTCAATAATTTCTCTTCTTCTTGCTCTTAAAGGTTAGCACTAATAATAACAGGATATATCTTCTTTTCATGAAGATAAACATATTTAAGAGTATCAGGCAATGGTTTAAGCTCAAACACATGATCACCCTTGGGTGGAGGAGGATCCCCTAGGATTTCGATAGGCAAGTTGTGTTTCAAAATAGGTCCTTGTTTAAAGAATACTTCATCTATTTCCCTTCTTTCATTCATAAACATATCATTTTCATGGTCTAGCAAATATTGTTCTAAAGGATCGTTAGGAGGCACGACAGTAGAAGCAAGACCAATAATTTCATCTTTACTAGGAAATTCATTATCATGGGGTTGTCTACGGAATTTAGCAAAATTAAAATCATGAGAAATATCCCCTAAACCAATAGAAACAATATCCTTTTTGCAGTCTATCTTGGCATTAACAGTATTCAAGAAGGGTCTACCAAATATAATGGGACAGAAGTCATCTTGTGGGGAACCAAGAACAAGAAAATCAGCAGGATATTTAACTTTCCCACACAAGACTTCAACATATCTAACAATTCCAATCGGTGAAATAGTATCTCTATTGGCAAGCTTAATTGTAACATCAATACCTTCTATCTCAGAAGGTGCAATATCATGCATAATTTCTTCATATGAAGAATGAGGTATTGCACTCGCACTAGCACCCATATCACATAAGCCATGATAGCAAAGATCTCCTATTTTAACAGAAATAACAGGCATGCCTACAACAGGTCTATGTTTATTTTTAGTATCGGGTCTAGCAATTCTAGTAGCTTCATCACAGAAGTAAATAACATGCCCATCAATATTATCGACCAAGAGATCCTTAACCATAGCAATACTAGGTTCAACTTTAATTTTCTCAGAGGGTTTGGGTGTTCTAATGTTACTTTTGCTGACCACAGTTGAAGCTTTAGCATGATCCTTTATTCTAGTAGGGAAAGGTGGTTTCTCAATATAAGCGTTAGGAACAATAGGATCAATATTATAAGTGATAGTCCTTTCTTCAACTTTAATAGGTTTAACTACTTTTACTTCAATGGGAGGATGATATTTAAGCCACTTCTCCTTAGGGAGATCAACATGAGTAGCAAATGATTCACAGAAAGAAGCTACTATCTTAGAGTCAAGTCCATATTTAGTGCTAAATTCACGAAAAGCATTGGTATCCATAAAAGATTTAACACAATCAAACTTAGGTGTTATACCTGACTCCTTACCTTCATCGAGTTCCCAATCTTCAGAGTTGCGTTTAATTCTTTCCAATAAATCCCATTTGAATTCAATAGTCTTCATCATAAAAGATCCAATACAAGAAGTATCGAGCATGGAGCGGTTATTGAGAGAAAGCCGAGCATAAAATTTTTGAATAATAATTTCTCTTGAGAGCTCATGATTGGGGCATGAATATAACATTGACTTAAGCCTCCCACAAGCTTGAGCAATGCTTTCTCCTTCGCGAGGCCATAAATTATATATATAACTACGATAACGATGAACTAGATACATAGGATAAAACTTCTGATGAAATTCCAATTTTAATCGGTTGTAGTTCCATGCTCCAATATCATCACATATCCTAATCCTCCCTTCAAATATAAAGTGAAGACCTTCTTCTTGATAACATCCTCGGGCATACCTGCAAGCTTAAATAATCCACAAACTTCATCCACATAGATTAGGCACAAATCGAGATGCAATGTTCCATCTCCTGTAAAAGGATTAGCGAGAAGTTTCTCTATCATACCCGAAGGAATTTCAAAGTAAACATTTTCAGTAGGTTGAGGAGCAACTCTTTTCTCTACTGGTCGGGGTGAAGATACCCCGAACAAGACCCTCAAAGGATTACTTCCATCTTAACAAGTCACAGTAAATTTCAGCACTTTATATAAATTTTTCCTTACCAAATACCACCTACCAAAGGTGCTTCACTCCCCAGCAACGGCGCCAGAAAAGAGTCTTGGTGACCCACAAGTATAGGGGATCTATCATAGTCCTATCGATAAGTAAGAGTGTCGAACCCAACGAGGAGCAGAAGGAAATGATAAGCAGTTTTCAGTAAGGTATTCTCTACAAGCACTGAAATTATCGGTAACATATAGTTTTGTGATAAGGTAATTGGTAAGAGGTAACTAGTAATAAAAGTAAATAAGGTGCACCAAGATGGACCAATCCTTTTTGTAGCAAAGGACAAGCCTGGACAAACTCTTATATAAAGGAAAACATTCCCGAGGACACATATGAATTATCGTCAAGCTAGTTTTCATCACGCTCATATGGTTCGCGTTTGGTACTTTGATAATTTGATATGTGCGTGGACCAGTGCTTGGGTACTGCCCTTACTTGGACAAGCATCCCACTTATGATTAACCCATCTTGAAAGCATACGCACCTACAAAGGGAGTATTAAGGTAAACCTAACCGTAGCAAGAAACATATGGATCCAAATCAGCCCCTTACGAAGTAACGCATAAACTAGGGTTTAAGCTTCTGTCACTCTAGCAACCCATCATCTACTTATTACTTCCCAATGCCTTCCCCTAGGCCCAAACAATGGTGAAGTGTCATGTAGTCAACGTTCATATGACACCACTAGAGGAAAGATAACATACAACTCATCAAAATATCGAACGAATACCAAATTCACATGACTACTTATAGCAAGACTTCTCCCATGTCCTCAGGAACAAACATAACTACTCACAAATCATATTCATGTTCATAATCAGAGGGGTATTAATATGCATAAAGGATATGAACATATGATCTTCCACCAAGTAAACCAACTAGCATCAACTACAAGGAGTAATCAACACTACTAGCAACCCATAGGTACCAATCTGAGGTTTGGGGACAAAGATTGGATACAAAAGACGAACTATGGAGATTGACCCCCTCCCGATGAGAGCATCGATGGTGATGACGATGGTGATGATTTCCCCCTCCCGGATGGATGCTTCCCCGGCAGAACAGCTCTGCCGAAGCCCTAGATTGGTTCCTCCAAGGTTCCGGCTCGTGGCGGTGGAGTTTCGTCCTGAGAGCTTGCTTATGATTTTTTTCCAGGTCAAAAGACTTCATATAGCCAAAGATGGGCACTGGAGGCCTGCCAGGGGGCCCACGAGACAAGGGGGCGCCCCCCACCCTAGTGGATGGTGGGTGGCCCCCCTCTGGTGCTTCCTTCACACAATATTTTTTATATATTCTAAAAATAACTCCCGTGGAGTTTTAGGACTTTTGGAGTTGGGCGGAATAGGTCTCTAATATTTGCTCCTTTTCCAGGCCAGAATTCCAGCTGTTGGCATTCTCCCTCTTCATGTAAACCTTGTAAAATAAGAGATAATAGACATAAGTATTGTGACATAATGTGTAATAACAGCCCATAATGTAATAAATATCAATATAAAAGCATGATGCAAAATGGACATATCAATGACTACTTGATAGTTTAGTTCGCCATGCTTTATGGCTTAGAACTGGGAATTCAAAAACGTTTTGAACGCCATGGAGCATATAAGATGTTCCAATAGTTGAAATTGGTATTTCAGGCTCATGCCCGAGTCGAGAGGTATGAGACCTCTGACAAGTACTTTGCCTACAAAATGGTGGAGGATAGCTCAACCAGTGAGCACGTGCTCAGATTGTCTGAGTACTACAATCGCTTAAATCAAGTGGGAGTTAATCTTCTAGATAAGATAGTGATTGACAGAGTTCTCTAGTCACTATCGCCAAGTTACTGGAACTTCGTGATGAACTATAATATGTAAAGGTCGACGAAAATGATTCCCGAGCTCTACGCGATGCTGAAATCGGCGAAGGTAGTAATCAAGAAAAGCATCAAGTGTTGATGGTTGACAAGACCACTAGTTTCAAGTAAAAAGGGCAAGGGAATGAAAGGGAACTTCAAGAAGAATGGCAAGCAAGTTGCCACTCCCATGAAGATGCCCAAAGCTAGACCCAAGCCTGAAACTGAGTGCTTCTACTGCAAAGGAAATGGTCACTGGAAGTGGAACTGCGCTAGATACTTGGCGGATAAGAAGGATGGCAAAGTGAACAAAGGTATATTTGATATACATGTTATTGATGTGTACTTTACTAGTGTTTAAAGCAACCCCTCAGTATTTGATACTGGTTAGTTGCTAAGAGTAGTAACTCGAAACGGGAGTTGCAAAATAAATAGAGACTAGTTAAGGGTGAGGTGATGATGTGAGTTGGAAGTGATTCCAAGGTTGATAAGATCACCATCGCACACTCCCTTTACCTTCGGGATTAGTTTTGAACCTAAAATAAATGGTGTTTGGTGTTTGTGTTGAGCATAAATATGATTGGATCATGTTTATTGCAATACAGTTATTCATTTAAGTCAAAGAATAATTGTTGTTCTACTTACATGAATAAAACCTTCTATGGTCATACACTCAATATAAATGTTATTAAAACCTTCATAATATTGAAGCCAAAAGATGCAAACTTAATAATGATAGTGCAACTTATATGTGGCACTACTGTTTAGATCATATTGGTGTAAAGCGCATGAAAAAACTCCATCCTGATGGACTTTTGGAATCACTTGATGCTTGCGAACCATGCCTCATGGGCAAGATGACTAAGACTCCGTTCTTTGGATTAATGGAGCGAGCAATAGACTTGTTGGAAATAATACACACTAATGTGTGC
This sequence comes from Triticum dicoccoides, assembly GCF_002162155.2. Taxonomy (NCBI): domain Eukaryota; kingdom Viridiplantae; phylum Streptophyta; class Magnoliopsida; order Poales; family Poaceae; genus Triticum; species Triticum dicoccoides. The sequence continues at coordinate 204,766,835 of NC_041380.1, forward strand.
GGTCGAATGAGTGTTGAGGCTCGCAACGGGTATCGTTATTTTTTGACCTTCACAGATGATTTGAGTAGATATGGGTATATCTACTTGACGAAACATAAGTCTGAAACATTTGAAAAGTTCAAAGAATTTCAGAGTGAAGTGGAAAATCATCATAACAAGAAAACAAAGTTTCTACGATCTGACCATGGAAACAAATATTTGAGTTACAAGTTTGGTCTTCATTTGAAACAATGTGGAATAGTTTCGCAACTCATGCCACCTGGAACACCACCATGAAATGGTGTGTCTGGACATCATAACCGTACTTTTATAGATATGGTGAAATCTATGATGTCTCTTACCGAATTACCACTATCGTTTTGGGGTTATGCATTAGAGATAGCTGCATTCACGTTAAATAGGGCACCATCTAAAATCCGCTGAGACGACACCGTATGAACTATGGTTTAGCAAGAAACCTAAGCTGTCGCTTCCTAAAGTTTGGGGTTGCGATGCTTATGTGAAAAGTTTCAACCTGATAATGTCAAACCCAAATTGGAGAAGTGCGTCTTCATAGGATACCCAAAAGAAATTGTTGGGTACACCTTCTATCATAGATCCGAAGGCAAGATCTTTGTTGCTAAAAGTGGATCCTTTCTAGAGAAGGAGTTTCTCTCGAAAGAAGTGAGTCGGAGAAAAGTAGAACTTGATGAGGTATGTACCTGCTCCCTTATTGGAAAGTAGTTCATCACAGAAATCGTTCAAGTGATTCCTACACCAATTAGTGAGGAAGCTAATGACAATGATCATGAAAACTTCTGATCAAGTTACTACCAAACCTCGTAGGTCAATCAGAGTAAGATCCGCACCAGAGTGGTATGGTAATCCTATTCTGGAGGTCATGTTACTTGACCATGACTAACCTACGAACTATGAGGAAGCGATGATGAGCCTAGATTCCGCAAAATGTCTTGAGGCCATGAAATCTGAGATAGAATCCATGTATGAGAACAAAGTGTGGACTTTGGTGGACTTGCCCATTGATCAGCAAGCCATTGAGAATAAATGGATCTTCAAGAGGAAGACAGACGCTGATAGTAGTGTTACTATCTACAAAGCTTGAATTGTCGCAAAAAGGGTTTTCGACAAGTTCAAGGTGTTGACTACGATGAGATTTTCTCACTCGTAACGATGATTAAGTCTGTCTGAATCATGTTAGCAATTGCCACATTTTATGAAATCGGGCAAATGGATGTCAAAACTGCATTCCTTAATGGATTTCTTGAAGAAGAATTGTATATGATACAACAAGAAAGTTTTGTCAATCCTAAAGGTGCTAACAAAGTGTGCAAGCTCCTGCGATCCATCTATGGACTAGTGCAAACATCTCAGAGTCGGAATATACCCTTTGATGAGTTGATCAAAGAATATAGTTTTATACAGACTTGAGGTGAAGCCTGTATTTACAAGAAAGTGAGTGGGAGTACTACAACATTTCTGATAAGTATATGTGAATGACATATTGTTGATCAGAAATAATGTAGAATTTTCTGGAAAGCATAATGTCGGCGTCCTGGGAACGGGGGTCCCCAGACTTACCTGCCTGCGGCCCGCGGCGTGGCTGAGCCAGTAGGCCGTATGACCCATCTTCACCAACAAAGCACCCAAGACCCTCATGAGGCGGATGACGCAAGAACTCCTCTAGAGTGGCCTAGTTAGGCAAGCTCACGAGGATCGGAGATATCAAGGCGAGGCGAACCTCATGAGGCTCTCGTGACGTGAGTCGTGACGATCGACACCAGGCGGGCGCTAGGCGGGCGCCAGCGCGCACAGCGTCCTTGTTTCCTCTTTGGTGCAAAGTGGGCAAGCGCAGCTGCGGAGTACCGAGGCATCAGCCAAAGGTTGCCATTTCGGTGCAACAAGACCAAGACCATGGAATGCAAGACGGAGGTCACCATGGAGCCCAGAACAGCGTCACCACCAGAGCTTTGTGTAGGCGAAGACTACTTTTGTCAGGATAGCTTGTACTAGCTGTCCCCCTTCAAATTAGCTCGCCATGGTTGGCTCCCTTCCCGCTTGATATTTTGGAAGAGGACCAGGGCCTCTATAAATAGGACTAGCCACCACAGTGGAAAAGGGGAGAGCAGAGTGAGAGAGAGGACGAGATCATCTAGCTCAAGAGAGACCACCTCACACACAAGCTCACCGAGCACTAGAACACCTTAACCTCAGGAGGCCATTCCGCCCTTGTATTTTTCATCATCAGCCCAAGAGGCAATCCACCACCACCACACTGGAGTAGGGTATTACACCACAATGGTGGCCCGAACCAGTATAAACCGTGTGTCCATCTGTGTTGTGAGTTCGTCGAGTTCGTCCGCGAGATCCTAGCAAGCTAGAGCGTAGATCGCTTGAAGGGAAAGACTTTACGTGCACCCCGGTGTTCGAACCTTAAGGGTTTGCCGGGACCCCATACCCCGACACATAAAGGAGTGTTTGAAAAGAGTTTTTCAAAGAAAGATCTTGGTCAAGCTGCTTACATATTGAGCATCAAGATCTATAGTGATAGAACAAGACGCTTGATAAATGTGTTCAATGAGTACATACCTTGACAAGTTTTTGAAGTAGTTCAAACTAGAACAGTCAAAGGAGTTCTTGCCTGTGTTGCAAGGTGTGAAGTTGAGTAAAGACTCAAAACCAGACCATGGCACAAAATAGAAAGAGAATGAAAAGTCATTTCCTATGCCTCAGTCATAGGTTTTATAAAGTATGCTATGCTGCGTACCAGACCTATTGTGTACCTCACCATGAGTTTGGCAAGGGAGTACAATTGTGATCTAGGAGTAGATCACTGGACGGCGGTCAAAATTATCATTAGAGGACTAAGGAAATATTTCTCAGTTATGGAGGTGATAAAAGAGTTTGTCGTAAAGAGTTACATCGATGCAAGCTTTTGACACCGATCTAGATGACTCTAAGTCTCGATCTAGATACATATTGAAAGTGGGAGCAATTAGCTAGAGTAGCTCTCTGTAGAGTATTGTAGACATAAAAATTTGCAAAATACATACAGATCAGAATGTTGCAGACCGGTAGACTAAACTTCTCTCACAAGCAAAACATGATCACTCTTTGGGTGTTAATCACATAGCGATGTGAACTAGATTATTGGCTCTAGTAAACCCTTTGGGTATTAGTCACATGGAGATGTGAACTAATCACATAAAGATGTGAAACTATTGGTGTTAAATCACATGACGATGTGAACTAGATTATTGACTCTAGTGCAAGTGGGAGACTGAAGGAAATATGCCCTAGAGGCAATAATAAAGTTATTATTTATTTCCTTATATCATGATAAATGTTTATTTTTCATGCTAGAATTGTATTAACCGGAAACTTAGTACATGTGTGAATACATAGAAAAACAGAGTGCCCCTAGTATGCCTCTACTTGACTAGCTCGTTAATCAAAGATGGTTAAGTTTCCTAGCCAAGGACATGTTTTGTCATTTGATGAACAGGATCACATCATTAGAGAATGATGTGATGGACTAGACCCATCCATTAGCTTAGCACTATGATCTTTTAGTTTGTTGCTATTGCTTTCTTCACGACTTATACATTTTCCGATGACTATGAGATTATGCAACTCCCGAATACCGGAGGAACACTTAGTTTGCTATCAAATGTCACAACGTAACTAGGTGATTATAAAGATGCTCTACAGGTGTCTCCGATGGTGTTTGTTGAGTTGGCATAGATCAAGATTAGGATTTGTCACTCCGCTTGTCGGAGAGGTATCTCTGGGCCCTCTCGGTAATGCACATCACTATAAGCCTTGCAAGCAATGTGACTAATGAGTTAATTGCGGGATGATGCATTATAGAACGAGTAAAGAGACTTGCTAGTAAAGAGATTGAACTAGGTACGATGATACTGTCGATCGAATCTCGGGCAAGTAACATACCGATGACAAAGGGAACAACGTATGTTGTTATGCGGTTTGACCAATAAAGATCTTCGTAGAATATGTAGGAACCAATATGAGCATCTAGGTTCTGCTATTGGTTATTGACCGGAAGTGAGTCTCGGTCATGTCTACATTGTTCTCGAACCCGTAGGGTCCACACGCTTAACGTTCGATGACGATCGATATTATGAGTTTATTTATTTTTATGTACCGAAGGTAGTTCGGAGTCCTGGATGTGATCACGGACATGACGGGAGTCTCAAAATGGTCGAGACATAAAGATCGATATATTGGAAGGCTATGTTTGGACATCGGAATGGTTCCGGATGAGTTCGGGCATTTACCGGAGTACGGGGAGGTTACCGGAACCCCCCGGCAGCTTAATGGTCCTACATGGGCTTTAGTGGAAGAGAGGGGAGAAGGCCAAGAGGAGGGATGCGCCCCCCAAGCCCAATCGAATTGGGAGGGGGTCGGACCCCCTTTCCTTCCTCCCCTCTCTCCCTTCCTTCCCCCTCCTATTAGGACTAGGAAAGGGGGAACCTACTCCTAGTAGGAGTAGGATTTCCCCCTTGGGGGCGCACCCGAGGTGACCGGCCGGCCTCCTCCTCCACCCCATTATATAGAGGGAGGGGGGCACCCCATAGACACACAATTTGATTGTTTAGCAATGTGTGGTGCCCCCCCTCCACAGAATTCCACCTCGATCATATTGTTGTAGTGCTTAGGCGAAGCCCTGCGTCGGTAACTTCATCATCACCGTCATCACGCTGTCGTGGTGATGAAACCCTCCCTCGGCCTCAGCTGGATCAAGAGTACGAGGGACATCACCGAGCTGAATGTGTGCAGATCGCGTAGGTGCCATACGTTCGGTACTTGGATCGGTTGGATCATGAAGACGTTCGACTACATGAACTGCATTCCTAAACGCTTCCGCATTTGGTTTACGAGGGTACGTAGACACAATCTCCTCTCTCATTGCTATGCATCTCCTACATACATCTTATGCAATAAAGATATTTCAAACACACGTGGCAGCTTGACTTGGGCTACAAGTAAAGCTGACTTATCCAGCTCTGGATAATTTTTGCTCTCATTGTCTTCGCTCAAAGACATAGGATTTGGTTGAGCATCACATCAATCACTCTGTCTTTGTTCACTTGGACCCCACTTAACAGTACGGTGGTTCCTATGACTCAACAAAGAAGAAAAGGAAACTACGAAACAACTATGTCTTCGTACTCCATAGTCTTCATGCGATGTCTTCTCATGTCATAGTATTCAATGTGAACGTTTTCACAGACCACCATTGTCTTCAATGTCTTCACACATTTTTAGGGGTCATCTCTGGTAGGTAAACCGAAGCAATATGGGACTACTACCTGTGTTATCCTGCAATTCTCACAAACACATTACTCCCACAACCAAGTGTGTCATCAATACTCCAAAACCAACTAGGGGTGGCACTAGATGCACTTACAATCTCCCCCTTTTTTGGTGATTGATGACAAACTAGTTGAAGTTTTCAACGACGATAAAAGTATGTGAAAGTTGAGAATTATGGCATTGTCTTCATAAGTAGTGAAAGGATCCCCCTGAAGATGTGCATATAAGTAGTTTGCTTTTGAATGCAAATGCACATGGCAGGTTTTACTTTGTGGAGATCCTCTTCAACTCATGAAGACCATTCATCATGCATATAAAGATATAACGAAGATAATGACATAAATAATGAAAAATGGATGTCTACGGAATGACTTCATGCGGAATTTATCATCGCATCACAGAGTAGCAGAAAAAGTAGGAGACGACCATCGAGTATAAGTGTTACAACCCAGAGAACCAAATGTATCAAAAAAACGAGAGTTGTCAACACTTGGCAAGAATAGTGCAACCACCCATAAGGACCCGCTTAAAGACTATCAACTCATTGAAGGAAATATGCCCTAGAGGCAATATTAAAGTTGTTATTTATATTTCCTTATATCATGATAAATGTTTATTATTCATGCTAGAATTGTATTAAACGAAAACTTATTACATGTGTGAATACATAGACAAACTGAGTGTCACTAGTATGCCTCTACTTGAGTAGCTCGTTAATCAAAGATGGTTAAGTTTCCTAGCCATGGACATGAGTTGTCATTTGATTAACGGGGTGACATCATTAGACAATGATGTGATTGACTTGACCCATCCGTTAGCTTAGCACGATGATCGTTTAGTTTGTTGCAGTTGCTTTGTTCATAACTTATACATGTTCCTATGACTATGGGATTATGCAACTCCCGAATACCGGAGGAACACTTAGTGTGCTATCAAATGTCACAACGTAAATGGGTGACTATAAAGATTCTCTACAGGTATCTTCAGTGGTATTTGTTGAGTTGGCATAGATCGAGATTAGGATTTGTCATTCTGTGTATCGGGGAGGTATCTCTAGGCCCTCTCGGTAATGCACATCACTATGAGCCTTGCAAGCAATGTGACTAATGAGTTAGTTACGGGATGTTGCATTACGAAACGAGTAAAGAGACTTGTCGGTAACGAGATTGAACTAGGTATTGAGATACCGATGATCGAATCTCGTGCAAGTAACATACTGATGACAAAGGGAACAACGTATGCTGTTATGCGGTTTGACCGATAAAGATCTTCATAGAAAATGTAGGAGCCAATATGAGCATCCAGGTTCCGCTATTAGTTATTGACCGCATATGAGTATCGGTCATGTCTACATAGTTCTCGAACCCGTAGGGTCTGCATGCTTAACATTTGATGAAGATCGGTATTATGAGTTTATGTGTTTTGATGTACTAAAGGTTGTTCATAGTCCCGGATGAGATTACAGACATGACGAGGAGTCTCGAAATGGTCGAGACATAAAGATTGATATATGGAAGGTTATATTCGGACACCGGAAAGGTGCTGGGGATCATCGGATAAATACCGGAACCCCCGAGGGGGTTCAATGGGCCTTCATGGGCCTTAGTGGAAATAGAGGGCAGCAAGGGAGCTATGGGGCGCGCCCCCCTAGGCCCAAACCGAATTAGTTTAGGGATTTGGGAGCCGGCCCCCACTTTCCTTCTCCCCTCCTCCCCTTTCCTTCCCCTCCTAGTTGGACTAGGAAAAGGGGAACCTACTCCTAGTAGGAGTAGGATTCTTTCGGCGTTGTGAGAACGGGGGTCCCCAGACATGCCTGCGTGCGGTCCACAGCGTGGCTTTGCTAGCAGGCCTGTACGGCCCATCTTCATCAACAAGGCATTCAAGACCCTCGTGAGGCGGACGATGCAAGACCTCCTCAGGAGCGGCCTCACCAGGCTGGCTCGTGAGTGGCGGAGAGTTCAAGGCCAGGCAAACATCGCAAGGTTCTCGTGACGTGAGCCATGACGATCGAGACCAGTGGGCGCGAGGCAGGCGCCAGGGCGCGCAACATCCTTGTTTCCAGTTGGGTGCTAAGGGGGCAAGCGCAGGCGCGGAGTACCGAGGCATAAAGCAAAGGTTTCCATATCGGTGCAACGAGACCAAGACCAACAGGACGGCAAGACGGAGGTCACCATGGAGCCCAAGGCGGCGTCACCACCAGAGCCTTTTGCAGCCGAAGACCACTTTTGTCAGGATAACCTGTACTAGTTGTTCCTTTTCAAATTGGCCGTTGTTGGCTCCCTTCCCGCTCAATATTTGGGAAGAGGACCAAGGCCACTATAAATATGACTAGCCACCACCGTAGCTAGGGCGACCTCATCTAAGACTAGTGGCGACCTCATTTGAGACTAGGGCGACCTCATCTTAGACTAGAACTAGTTCATCCCCACAATCACATCCACCAAGCACAAGAACACCTCAACATTAGGAGGCTGTTCTTCCCTTTGTACTGTTCATCCTGAGCCCGAGAGGCAATCCACCACCACCACACTGGAGTAGGGTATTACACCACAACAGTGGCCCGAACCAGTATAAATCTTGTGTCCTTTGTGTTGCGAGTTCGTCGAGTAGTTCGTAAGATCTTAGCTGAGTTAGGACGTGGATCGGTAGGGGGGAAATCTTCGCGCACACCCCAGTGTTCGAACCTTAAGGGTTTTGCCAGAACCCGTGATCCGACATTTGGCGCGCCAGGTAGGGGTGCACCAAAACTTCCCTTCCGTCACTCCGTGTCACGTCGCTTCATCGTCTCTAGCGTTGCTTAGACGATCCCTATTGGCAGGCCACCCCGTCGTTCTCCGTCGCCTGCCGCCAACGCCGCCACCGGCCCGACGGGGTACGAGTAGAAAGCATCCTCGCTGCACCCCTCGGTGCGACAGGACGGCTGCACCGCCACTCCATGGCCGACTCCCGCTGGTTCGTCATCTCACGCTCGTCGCGTTCCCACGGACGCACGGGCCGCGCTCCTCATGGCGCATGAGCTCTTGCGCTACCACCCAGTCGATGACCTCTACGAGGACTGGCTTGACCGCATCGCCGAGCTTGTCTGCACCGCAGGGGGCTCCCCTGCACCGTCCCTCTCTCTGCCTCGCCCTCCGCCAAGCATGGGAGACGTAGCTCACGAAGCACCTCCACCACCTCTGCACCAAGACGGCGCCCTAGCGCCAAGGCGCACGGCTCCACAGCGCGACCCACCGCGTCTGGCGCCCGCGCGTGAAGAAAGAAGCTGTCAAGAAGTCCCTCGACCGCAAGAGAACACTCTGCCACTCCTTGCACTGCCATGCCAGGATCGTTTGCTGCGGCAAGGCCCTGCGCCGCTTGCCGTAGCGGCGTGCGGGCGCCAAGACCAAGTTCCACCTCCAAGGCGGGCCCCGTTGTACACGGCCGGCTGCCGTGCCTTCACCCCTGAGCTGCGTAGCGTCGCCTGGCCAGGCAAGTTCAAGCCAGATCTGCCTCCTCGCTACGACGGCACCCCTGACCCTGCAGAGTTCCTGCAGCTCTACCAACTGAGCATCGAGGCGGCCAACGGCGACGAGAAAGTCATGGCGAACTGGTTTCCCATGGCCCTCAAGGATGGCGCCCGCTCCTGGCTCCTGAACCTGCCTCCAGGATCGATCTCCTCCTGGGACGAGATGCGCGACCGCTTCGTCACCAACGTCCAGGGCACTCGCGACCGCCCCCGGCTGCATGTGACCTGCGTCGCGTCAAGCAACAACCAGGAGAGACCCTCCAAAAGTACATCCAGCGCTTCAACAACGTTCGTCTCAAGATCGCCAAGGTAACGGACGAGGCCATCATCTTCGTGTTCTCTGATGGCGTCCGTGACATCAAGATCAAGGAGGAGCTCGCCAGCCACGAGGAGCTGTGCACATCTCTAGAGTTGTTCAACCTGGCGACCAAGTGCGCCAAAGCTGAGGAGGGGCGCCTCTCCTTCCTCGAGCTCCCGGCTGCGGACCCAGAGGAGAAGAAAGCCAAGGCCAAGGACATGAAGCGCAAGGGAGCAGTCGTGCTCGTGGCGGAACCGGACACCAAGCGCGGCAGAGACCAACACGAGTCATCCAAGAGCAGTCGACCATTGTGCGCCTTCCATAACCTGCATACCCACAACACGAGCGACTGTCAAGAGCTCAGAGCCATTCAAGAAGGACGCTTTGGTCGACGCCCCGAGCGCAGTGACTGGGGCTACGGCCGAGGAGGAGGATGTGGTGGCGGACCCTGGGACGATCGTGGCCCGCACCAGGAGTGGCGCGACCGGCCTCGTGAGGACCGCTGGCAGGATCAGCCTCGCGAGGGCGCCTGGAGGGACAGCCTCGTGAGGATCGTCCTCAAGGCAATACTGGCCTTCCTCCACTACCGCCACCACCCAGAAGGAATGACGACCACCATCAAGACGAGGGGGCTGGGGGCTTCCAGGAGCCGTGCGCTATCACCTACATCTTGGGTGGAGCTCAAGCCCCAGCCTCGCAGCGTATCTTCAAACAGTTTGCTCATGAAGTGAATGCAGTCCTCCCCAAGCTCGAGGCCACACGCCCGCTCAGATGGTCCAAATGCCCCATCACGTTCAGTTCGGCATATCAGCTCAAGCGTGCAGGTACTGCAGGCGTCCTCCCAATGCGTTGTTCACCAGTCATCAGCAACATGCAAGTTACCAAGACCCTCATCGACAGCGGCGCAGGGATCAATGTCCTGTCCGTCAACACGTTCGACAACCTCCAAGTGCCATATGACCAGCTTCAGCCTACCTAGCCTTTCTCAGGAGTGACCGACGGCTCTACTACCCCGATCGAGCAGGTCCGCCTCCCCGTTACCTTCAGAGAACGCAACAACTACCGCACCGAACTCATCGACTTCGACGTCGCCTACATCCGCCTGCCATACAACGCCATCCTCGAGTAACAGGCCCTAGCCAAGTTCATGGCGGTGAACCATCACGGCTATAATGTCCTCAAGATGCCGGGAAGCGGCAGAATCATCACAGTCCCGTGTGAGGAAAGAGACGTGGTGTGCTCCCTCGTGCGTGCCTTCCAAGCTGCAGCAATCGACGACCCCCACAGCCAGGGCGAGTGCCCTCCTGAGGCCACCCCCAAGAAGAAGAAGTTGTTGCGCCATGCAGGGCCTCAGGCAGGCGGCGCCTCGTCCGGATAGGCGCCCGCGCCTGGGGCGCCTCCCTCCATGGCATAGGAAAGCACGCCCAGTGCCCCTCTCGGGTAGGGCTCAAGGGCTCTCTTTTGGAGGGCCTCAGACTTTTCCAACATCACGAGGGAGGTGCTTGGGCACCACTTGGAGGCGTGCTTCACGGCACGTTTCCCTCAGGAGAACACATGGCAAGGAGTTCCCACCGTTCAGGAGTTCATCACCAAGACCACTCAGGAACGGCAAGACATAAGGGCCATACGCGACGGCCGCCGCTCACCGGGCGCAGCTCCCCATCCAGGCGAGGATGTCGGGCTGCGCGTCTGCATCGACATCCCAGGGCTCAACTGGGCCGCCTCTCAGGAGCTTTTCTGGCCTTCGCGCGTGGGACGTTGCGAGGGCCCACCTCACAGCTACATTCGCATGCCTTTTGGCCTGCTGAGCGTGGCGACCGCCTATCAGCGCAACCTGCGGTGCATCCTGGCGGTTCAGGAGGCCCGGCACCATGCTGTGCTGATGGAGATGAAGACGGTCCTCAAGGTACCCCCTGGACCCCAGAGCCTCCTGAGGCTCAGGGCCCCAGTGGCTCATGAGGAGTGGCCCCTTTGCCACATACCTTCAGCTGCCCCAAATCTCCTTCATCAACAGAACCAGGTGGCATTTTCCAAGTTCATTCAGCTGGGAGCACCCCCAGGGCTGCATCATTCCCAGGTCGCGTGGGTCCGTCCCTGTGGCATGTATCTTTCCTTGTTTATGTCTTTAGCTTACCTTGCCGGGGGCGCCCCTCGGGCTGCATCATTCGCAAGCCGCTCGGGCCGGACCCAGTGGCGCGTATCATTATGCATTTACCTGAGCTAGGTCGCCTTTCATGCTTAATCTATCTATGACTATCGCCTGCTTGATTATCGCTCATCATGGGAGCCGTGCGCCGGTCGTCTTTCTTTAGGACCCCTCGCGTGAGAGGATTAGGCACGGCGTCTGTGCTCGGACCCGTCCTTGCAGCGTTGATAAATCCAACGGCCGAGCTCTGTCTGGCGGCTCGGCCCCATTCACGTCACCTCCTGGGGCTGTTGGTGCTTGGCCTTCTCATGCGATGACCTCAGGAGATTCGTTCGGCACAGGTTGTCTAACCACCTCGCAGGACCAAGACAGCGAACAAGAACCAAGACCAGGCGCAACCCGCCTTGAGATAGGCCTCGTGAGTCCCGCGCTGGCTCATGAGTGCCCATACACACACCGTCTAGCCCTACCGTGCAAGCCACGTGTCAGGGCGGGGATGTACACGCCTCGGGGGCTCTCCGTAGTAGGGAGTCCCCTCTCACACGTCAGAAGGGAATCAAAAATCACCACGATGACCGGTGCCCTTCCTCGCGCTAAACTTCCTGAGGGCCATAGCAGGCGGTACCGTGGACTCTCCCTCTTCTCTCATGCGATTCACTTGCGCGTTAAAAGGTGGGCTCCTAAGCATCGTGCCTCAGGAGCTCTTACTGGCTCCCTAGCCCTCATCCCCTGGCCTTGCCCATGGCATGCGACCTAGCATACCAGCGGCGGCTAAGCTCGCTCGAGGGCCAGGACCTGAGGATGCAAAGCACCAAGAATAACATGGAGGGGAGGGGAGGCCCGCACAGGCCTGACCAAGCTACACTACAATGGCCGACACATGAGTCCGGCCTAACTCGAGGAGCCGACCCCGGATAGCCAAGATAAGTTCTCACTCTAGATCCACCAGTCGCTACGGCACGAGACCCTCGCTCACTCCCTTCGCTGCCCTGCTACAGCGACGTTTTCTTCCTTTCCCATCCTAAGACATCTGCTTGCGTGCTAAAGGGGACCTCTTGAGCATCGCGCCTCAGGAGCTCTTACTGGACCTCGGGCCACTCACCTCCTGGCCTTGACCACGGCACACGACCTGGCATACCAGCGACGCTGCAGCCTGCCTGGGGACCGGGACCTGTCAGCGTAGAGCACCAAGCTGCCTCAGGATTGGAAAGGGGAGGCTGAGCCTCGGCAGGATATGCACACGCAAATCTTCATAATGAGGGCTATGTTGACAAAAGGCATTACAGACGCTTTACACGCCCCCACGGGGTTCATTTCTTGATTCCTCGTAGGGAATGAAAGGGAAGGAATTCCTAGGAGTTCTATCTACACGCACCAGATGTCGCCGACGCCATCAACAATAGTGGGCCATATGAGGGACTTGTCAAGTCGGGCAGTTATCAAGGCAGCGTGGGGAAGCGGAGACGCCCACATCCAATCAACCGCCACGCGTCGACCAAGGCCGCATGCTATTGGGGCCCGTGACGCTCCGCACTTGACCTTTGGATTCGCCTCGAAGCCATGTCCGAGCGCGCCTTGGGCCCGGGGGCTACTGTCGGCGTTCTGGGAATGGGGGTCCCCAGACTTGCCTGCCTGCGGCCCACGGCATGGCTTTGCTAGCAGGCCTGTATGGCCCATCTTCATCAACAAGGCATTCAAGACCCTCGTGAGGGGCCAAGCGTCGTGAGGCGGATGGCGCAAGACCTCCTCAGGAGCGCCCTCACCAGGCTGGCTCGCAAGGGGCGGAGAGTTCAAGGCCAGGCAAACCTCGCGAGGTTCTCGTGACGTGAGCCATGACGATCGACACCAGGCAAGTGCTAGGCGTGCGCCAGCGCGCGTAGCGTCCTTGTTTCCTCTTTGGTGCTAAGGGGGCAAGCGCAAGCGCGGAGTACCGAGGCATCAAGCAAAGTTTTCCATATCGGTGCAACGAGACCAAAACCAACAGGACAGCAAGATGGAGGTCACCATGGAGCCGAAGGCGGCGTCACCACCAGAGCCTTTTGTTGGCGAAGACCACTTTTGTCGGGATAAGCTGTACTAGTTGTCCCCTTTCAAACTGGCCGTTGTTGGCTCCCTTTCCGCTCAATATTTGGGAAGAGGACCAAGGCCACTATAAATAGGACTAGCCACCACCGTAGCTAGGGCAACCTCATCTGAGACTAGTGGCGACCTCATCTGAGACTAGTGGCGACCTCATCTGAGACTAGGGCGACCTCATCTTAGACTAGAACTAGTTCATCCCCACAATCACATCCACCAAGCACAAGAACACCTCAACCTCAGGAGGTTGTTCTTCCCTTTGTATTGTTCATCCTCAGCCTGAGGGGCAATCCACCACCACCAGACTGGAGTAGGGTATTACACCACAACGGTGGCCCGAACCAGTATAAATCTTGTGTCCTTTGTGTTGCGAGTTCGTCAAGTAGTTCGTAAGATCTTAGCTGAGTTAGGACGTGGATCGGTAGGGGGGAAATCTTCGTGTGCACCCCAGTGTTCGAACCTTAAGGTTTTTGTCGGAACCCATGATTCGACAGATTCCCCCCTTGGGGCGCACCCTATGAGGCCGCCGGCCCCCTCCCCTTGCTCCTTTATATACGGGGGGCAGGGGGCACCCTAGAACACACAAGTTGATCTCTTAGCCGTGTGCGGTGCCCCCCTCCACAGATTTCCACCTCGGTCATATCGGTGTAGTGCTTAGACGAAGCCCTGCGTCGGTAACTTCATCATCACCGTCATCACGCCGTCATGCTGACGAAACTCTCCCTCGACAGTCAGCTGGATTTAGAGTTCGTGGGACGTCACCGAGCTGAACGTGTGCAGATCGTGGAGGTGCCATACCTTTGGTGCTAGGATCGTTCAGATCGTGAAGACGTACGACTACATTAACCGCGTTGTCATAACGCTTCCGCTTACGGTCTACGAGGGTACGTAGACAACACTCTATCCCCTCTCGTTGCTATGCATCACCTAGATGGATCTTGCGTGTGCGCAGGAAATTTTTGAAAGTACTGCGTTCCCCAACAGTGGCATCCGAGCCAGCTCTATGCGTAGATGTTATATGCACGAGTAGAACACAAAGGAGCTGTGGGCGTGGGTATATATATATTGCTTGCTGTCACTAGTTGATTCTTGATTCAGGGGCATTGTTGGATGAAGTGGCTCAGACCGACATTACGCGTACGCTTACGCGAGACTAGTTCTACCGACGTGCTTCGCACACAGGTGGCTAGTGGGTGTTAGTTTCTCCAAATTTAGTTGAATCGGATTCAATGAACAGGGTTCTTTCTGAAGATCAAAAAGAAATCACTATACCGCGTTGTGGTTTTTGATGCGTAGGTAAGAACGGTTGTTGCTAAGCCCGTACCAACCACGTAAAACTTGCAATAACAAAGTAGAGGACGTCTAACTTGTTTTTGTATGGCATGTTGTGACGTGATATGGTCAAGACGTGATGAGATATAAATTTTTGAATGGGATGATCATGTTTTGTTGAATTTATCTGCAACTGGCAGAAGTCTTATGGTTGTCTCTTTATTGCATAAGATGCAAGCGCCATATAATTGCTTTACTTTATCTCTATGCGATAGCAATAGTTGCAAGACGACCATGTGACGACACGTTGATAGAGATCAAGATGATGGAGATCATGGTTTCATGCTGGTGAAGATGGATATCATGATGAGGACATGACTACCTTGGGAACGACCAAAAATATTGCATACATGTATATTTGTGAGGTGATTTCTAATGCAAACTATGCAATAATTTCTTTATGTCATCCAGGACAAAAATACTTCACAAACTTTTGTGCCCTGTCTAATTGCAGGTGTATGGGAAATTTGGACAATCCACATATGAAGATAATGGAAAAAGAGAAATTTAGGTGTTGTTTAAAAAGTCCTCTCAAGTCACTTTTGGGCCAAGAGAAGATACAGTACAAGTCTCTCACATTCTGGATTCAGATTCGGACTGCATAGACATACCTGACTCAAAATGCCAACAACATTTTCATACGGACTCTGAACTGGGTGATTCTTTTTTTCTTTGAAACTAGATTTCGTGCTCTTTCCAACACAATTGGATTCACCTTAAAATTCATAAGGAGCATTGAGTTATGGACGAAACAATCTTACGTTGCAGCAGAATCCGAGTCAAACTACAAGCCCAAAGGTGTTGCATCACCTCCACTTGGGCCCATGAGCCTTGTATGACCTAGGGTTAGTTTTAGGCTGCCTTGGGATATCCTCCCACCTCCTTGGCCGGCACCCCATGCTCCTATATAAGTATATCCATCTAGTAGCTTTTTCCTTGGGTTTTGTTTAGATTAAAGTTCGCCATAGCTGCAACTTTGCGTACTTCGTTTGTGTTCAACGACCAAACAAAGGCATCACAGAACCCCACCTTTGATCAATAAAGCTTTCCTCTTATATTCACAATATCCAGATTGCAATCTTAGTTTCTTGCTTGTTCTTTGTTTGCCTGCAGGAAACAGACCTTCGTGGTCAGGTTGTTCGTGCTCCGGTGTGGTCAATAACCTCTCGGAGTTGGTTTAGCGATTGCTAAGGCACGACGTCCTCGCACGTTCGTAGTCGGGTTATCAAAGTTGACTTCCTCCAAAACAATAGCCACCATCTCATCGAAAGACGGGACACATTTGCCTCTATCAAGTGGTGTCAGTTTTCAGGTTGCTCGTTGAGAATTTCTAGTTTTTCCTAGATTAGATTTATTTTCTTACCTATTGTCCAAGAAAAAGCCACAAAAAAAGTTAGATCTATTCATCCTTTGTCCAAGACAATCTGATCCTTTGCAATTTTCTTTTCATTGTTTGCATAGTTGAATTATCGGTTGCATCATCGTGTCGAGTTGCTGATCTTACTGTCTAGTTCATTTAGAGTTTTGAGTTCTGTTAACATTAGTCACGCCACCGCTGCATCGTTATCTCTTCTGCTGTCCATCACCCATCCATCAATTTCCACCACGTGGTACCCACCTTTCATTTTCATAATCATAGTTGAGATCGTTCACATCTTCGTTTGATATAATCTGCATCTTATCTAGTTTGTTTTGGAAAGAGGGAGACAGAAAAAAAGAGAGAAAAAAAGTAAAAAAAGGTCAGAGAAAAAAAGAGAAATTTAAAAAGAAAAAAAATGTGAGGAAAAAAAGAGAGAAGAAAAAAAAAACAAAATTCAGATCTATCTAGACTCAATCTCGTAGTTGAATTCGGATTGCAATCTGTTTTGTGCACAGTTCAGTAAAACATGCATAACTTCCTCATACGAAGTCCGTTTTTGCTCTGCGAGTACTCAAATGAAAGCTCACGACGAGCCGCATCTAAATAGTTGCAGAAGCTAGTTCAATATTTGGCACCTCAATATCTTGTTCTAAATAGGTCTTTTTGCCCTTCGAAGTTCACGAACATAGCTTATTCCAATTTTTCAATTCAGTTTTAGAATTTTTTGACTCCTCATATCAGCTCAAATTGAGTGACTTCTTTTGTGTTTGAAAGCTTGAGTCAATACCATTCTTGAAAAAAATTATCAAAAAATTGGCACAAACTTTTCCAGAGGAAAGTTGGAGAGAAAGTTGTTCATATATCTTGCTTGGCTGTTGTTTGACATCATTATCTTTACGGCTATTGTGATCTTCACTTATATTTTTATTGTCCAGAGCTACTTCATATCCTTTATTAATGCTAGTTATGCTATGGCGTGACCTCATTAGTGTTCTAGGCTCGCGTCTCTAGTCCGGTCTAGCCTAGGACCAGCACAGTACCGTCATTGAGCGTTTATTCAACATTGCATCTCTAAATTGATTATTGCTAATAATTTGCTACCATATATAGCCAACCCAGCTCCACATATTTCTACACCGTGTATATGTACGTTCCCCTGGCAATCGGTTTACACAATCTTTGGAGTTATTTAACACCGCTGGTTGCCTGTCACCACCTGCCGCATGGTAAGAACTTGTAAGATATTGATATTTGCTTTACTGTGAGCACTTTACAACCACATCCTAGTAGTTCATAGGAACATTATTCTCGAATTTTGTTTCTTGTTTCTACTAATCATGACAGCTTCCGGAGATAGAAGTTCTTGGACGACGGACACATCTTCACCATCACGAGAGTTGGGACAACACACACAAGCACATGGTCAGGTTATCTTTTTACCGTCATTTGAGGGTAGATTTAATCCTGCTATTTATCTAGCTTGGGATCTTGAAGTAGAACAAGTTTTTAGTCACCATGGCTTTTCTGAACTTGAGCAAGTACGAGCTGCCACTAGAGCATTTACTGGTTTTGCTTCTGTTTTGTGGAGTGTGCATTGTAAGAAAACATTGATAACCAACCCACAACTTGGAAAGATTTGAAATATGTAATGAGACAACAATTTTTCCCTCCTTACTATCATCGTGAATTGCTTTGTAAATTTGAACAATTTAAACAAGGCAACAACCCTATTCCTGCTTACTACCAAGAGTTCAAATCTTATATGCATCATTGTGACATAGAGGAATCTGAGGATGATACAATGAATAGATTTTTTGGTGGTTTGAACCATGATATTCAGGCAAGATTTCAGTATATTCCTCGTTGCATTGCTGGTATGTATGTTCGTGCTTGTACCTTTGAGAGACAGATACAAAAGGATGCATTGGGTGACTAGAGCAACTACTATTCCAGTTCATGCTCACCACTGCCGATTGGTTACTCCACCGTTGCACCTACTAGAGCAGCCCCACCTTGGATTTTGAGTGCGACATCATCTCAAGAGTATGGCACATTGTCAACGTCCGTACCTACATCAGCTACGTCTTTGCGACAAGGTAACAGTAAAGGTATTTATGATATAACTTCACATGAGAATGATGCATGCCTAGTTAACTTGAATGCATCATGTGTTGAGTTTACCTCTCGATTTGAGCACACCACCTATTTTAGAGAATCTTGTTACTGTCATGAATGCGTCATGTGATCAAACAACTGAAATACCAACAATTTTGAGTGCACCCATTGAATTAACTGTTGAAGCAAAAGAACCAATGTTTAATCATTTTGATATGACCTCTAATCTTGGTGATGATTCTGTGTCAAATAACTTATTGCATGTTTGCTTATTTAAGCATGTTGTAGCATGTAAATTTGATGCAAGTAAGGTTTATTCACCAATGTTGGGATGGTTTAATGATGAACATTGTCAATCCATTGATATGAATAAGAGCTTCACTTATATGTGCAAACTGAGTTGCAATATTTTCATGCCTTCTACTTCTTGTGATAATATTTTGACTTCAGATTTTATGAACTATGAAAATTACTCATGTATACATGCGTCATTTTTGCAAAAAAACAAGGGAAGTAAAAATGGACGACATATACATATACAACATGTACACCTTGTCTCTTTTGTTAGCCACATTTCAGATTAAGCAATGCCGTGGATGGCTTTGTTTTCAAGAAGGGGAGGATGACGAGGACATAACTACCTTGGATACGACCAAAACTATTGCATACATGTATATTTGTGAGGTGATTTCTAATGCAAACTATGCAATAATTTATTTATTTCATCCAGGACAAAAATACTTCACAAACTTTTGTGTCATGTCTAATTGCAGGTGCATGGGACATTTGTACAATCCACATATGAAGATAAGGGAAAAAGAGAAGTTTAGGTGATGTTCAAAAAGTCCTCTCATGTCACTTTTGGGCCAAGAGAAGATAGAGTCCAAGTATCTCACGTTCTGGATTCAGATTCGGACTACATAGACATAACTGACCCAAAACGCCAACAACTTTTTCATAAGGACTCCGAATTGGGTGATTCTTTTTTTTGAAAGTATATTTCATGCTCTTTCAAACACAATTGGACTCACCTTCAAATTCGTCCGGAGTGTTGAGTTATGGACGAAACAATCTGACATTGCAGCAGAATCTGAGTCAAACTACAAGCCCAAAGGTGTTCTATCACCTCCACTTGGGCCCATGAGCCTTGCACGACCTAGGGTTAGTTTTAGGTTGCTTTGGGACGTCCTCCCACCTCCTTGGCCACCACCCCTTGCTCCTATATAAGTAGATCCATCTAGTAGCTTTTTCCTTGGGTTTTGTTTAGATTAAAGTTTGCCATAGCTGCAACTTCGCCTACTTCATTTGTGTTCAACAACCAGACAAAGGCATCACAGAACCCCACCTTTTATCAATAAAGCTTTCCTCTTATATTCGCAATATCCAAATTGCAATATTAGTTTCTTGCTTGTTCTTCATTTGCCTGCAGGAAACAGACCTTCGTGGTCAGGTTGTTCATGCTCCGGCGTGGTCAACAACCTCTCGGAGTTGGTTTAGTGATTGCTAAGGCGTGGTGTCCTCGCACGTTCGTAGTCGGATCGTCAAAGTCGACTTCCTCCAAAATGATAGCCGCCATCTCATAGAAAGACGGGACACCTGTCGGATTTCGGGTTCCGGCAAAACCCTTCAGGTTCGAACACTGGGGTGCGCATAATGATCTCTCCCCCTCTCTAGCTCACAGACTCTATGATCTCACAGCCTAGCTCGACGAACCCAAAGAACATGAGACACAGGATTTACACTGGTTCGGGCCACCGTTGTGGTGTAATACCCTACTCCAGTGTGGTGCAGTGGATTGCCTCTTGGGCTATGGATGAACAGTTACAAGGGAAGAACAACCTTGCGAGGAGAAGTGTTCTTGCGCTTGATGAACTTGAGTGGTTGGGGTTCTATGGATTCTATCTAGGTCTGAATCCGCTGCCTCCTTATGGCGGTGGCTAGTCCTATTTATAGAGGCCCTTGTCCTCTACCCAAATATTGAGCGGGAAGGGATCACACAATGGCAAAATTCGTAGGGAGACAACTAGCACAAGCTATCCTGATAAAAGTAGTCTTCGCCTGCCAAAGGTTTTGGTGGTGACGCCATCTTGGGCTCCATGGTGACCTCCGTCCTGCCGTCCTGCTGGTCTTGGTCTTTTTGCACCGATATGGAAACCTTTGCCTGATGCCTCGAGACTCCTCGTCTGTGCTTGCCCCTTTAGCACCAAATAGGAAACAAGGACACTGTGCGTTCGCGCCCGCCTGGCGCCCGCCTGGCTCCATTCATCATGGCTTGCATCACATAAATGTCGTGAGGTGCCCCTCACCTTGATCTCTCCGCCCCTCGTGAGCCAGCCTGGTGAGGCCACCCCTGAGGAGGTCTTGCGTCGTCTGCCTCGTGAGGGTCTTGAATGTTTACTGGTGAAGATGGGTCGTACGGGGCCGCTGGTGGAGCCATGCTGCAGGCCGCAGGCAGGCAAGTCTGGGACCCCCATTCCCAGAATGCCGACAGTAGCCCCCGGGCCCAAGGCGCGCTCGGGCTTGGCTTCGAGGCGAAGCCAAAGGGCAAGCGCGGAGCGCCGCGGGCCCCGTCAGCCTGCGGCCATGGTTGGCATGTGGCGACTGATTGCATGTGGGCGTCTCCGCTTCCCCACGCTGCCTCGGCAACTGCCCGACTGACAAAAAGGCCGGTGCGGGCAATCCTTGCCTTCCATGCTTTCCTCCGCCTTCCTCAAGATGCTCTCTCGCTCCACATTTCCGAAATCTCCAGTTCTGCTCTGATCTCCTACCGGGCTTCCGTCCAATGGTGCTCCGAAAGCCCAAGGTTGATCCGCCGCCTGCCTGGTACGAGCCGGCTCTGGAGGCGCCCAATGTCTCGGCGAAGAACCTCGCCGCCACGTGCCTGATGATGACGGGGGAGAACAATGAGAAGGGGAAGACCGAGCTCCTGGCTGGCTCCGTCGTGCCCGAAGCTTCGAAGGGCTCCTTCTACCCCTTCTTCATGAGCAGCGTCATCACCGGCCTCGTTCCCCTCTTCTCCGACTTCTTCTACATAGTCCTCCAACACTACCGATTACAGGCTCTCCACTGATAACCCACAAGTGTATGGTATCTATTGTAGCCTTTTCGATAAGTAAGAGTGTCGAACCCAACGAGGAGGAGAAGGAAATTATAAGCGGTTTTCAGCAAGGTATTATCTGCACGAACTAAAATTATCAGTAATAGATAGTTTTGTGATAAGGTAATTTGTAATGGGCAACAAGTAATAAAAGTAAATAAGGTGTAGCAATATGGCCCAATCCTTTTTGTAGCAAAGGACAAGCCTGGACAAACACTTATATAAAGGAAAGCGCTCCCGAGGACATATGGGAATTATCATCAAGCTAGTTTTCATCACGCTCATATGATTCACGTTCGGTACTTTGATAATTTGATATGTGGGTGGACCGATGCTTGGGCACTATCCCTACTTGGACAATCATCCCACTTATGATTAACCCCTATTGCAAGCATCCGCAACTACAATAGAAGTATTAAGGTAAACCTAACCATAGCATGAAACATATTGATCCAAATCAGCCCCTTACGAAGCAAAGCATAAACTAGGGTTTAAGCTTCTGTCACTCTAGCAACCCATCATCTACTTATTACTTCCCAATGCCCTCATCTAGGACCAAACAATGATGAAGTGTCATGTAGTCAACGTTCACATGACACCACTAGAGGAGAGACAACATACATCTCATCAAAATATCGAACGAATACCAAATTCACATGACAACTTATAGCAAGACTTCTCCCATGTCCTCTCACAAATCATATTCATGTTCATAATCAGAGTGGTATTAATATGCATAATGGATCTGAACATATGATCTTCCACCAAATAAACCAACTAGCATCAACTACAAGGAGTAATCAACACTACTAGCAATCCACAGGTACCAATCTGAGGTTTGGATACAAAGATTGGATACAAGAGATGAATTAGGGTTTGAGATGAGATGGTGCTGGTGAAGATGTTGATGGATATTGACCCCCTCTCGATGAGAGGATCGTTGGTGATGCCGATGGTGATGATTTCCCCCTCCCAGAGGGAAGTTTCCCCGGCAGAACAACTCCGCCGGAGCCCTAGATTGGTTCCGCCAAGGTTCCGCCTCGTGGAGGCGGAGTTTCATCTCGTGAGCTTGCTTATGAATTTTCTCCCGACGAAAGACTCCATATAGCCAAAGATGGGCATCATAGGGCCACCAGGGGGCCCACGAGGGAGGGGCCGCGCCCAGGGGGGTAGGGCGCGCTCCCCACCCTCGTGGACGGTGGGTGGGCCCCCTCTGGTACTTCTTTCGCCCAATATTTTTAAAATATTCCAAAACATGCCCCCGTGAAGTTTCAGGACTTTTGGAGATGTGCAGAATAGGTCTCTAATATTTGCTCCTTTTCCAGCCCCGAATTCCAGCTGTCGGCATTCCCCCTCTTCATGTAAACCTTGTAAAATAAGAGAGAAAAGGCCTAAGTATTGTGACATAATGTGTAATAACAGCCCATAATGCAATAAATATTGATATGGAAGCATGATGCAAAATGGACGTATCATCCACCTCCATCCCAACTCCGTTCTTCTCTTGTCAATCTTTGCCTTCTACTCTGAGGCGTCTGTCGGGGTGATGTCGTCTGTGGCACTGCTACACCACTTCTTCTTTCTTCGAATCAACGACGGCCACACCATGGGGTGAGCCAACTTCGTCGCAACTGGCAAGGCCAACGCAATCCCAAAGGCCGACAAGAAGGATGATGGCTTCCGGAGCAAGTGGGTTATGATGGATGCCAAGTGCGTCCACCCACGGCTGAAGCTACCGACGGAGATGCCCTAGTCTGACGAGGGGTAGTCTCGTGCGAAGCTTACCGACGACCGGGCGAAGGCGGTGCTGGAGAAGATGACCGTCGACCTGAGGCCAGGCAACGCGAAGGCGACGAAACTGATGGGGGCCATGCTTCTGAGGGAGTTCCTGACGCTGCAGGTGGCTCCTCTACAGGCGCGCTCACACCCCTTGTGGACGCTCGGGGATGGAGATGACAAGCTTCGCCTGAGTCCGGAGGCTTTGTCTGAAGGGGAGCTGGCCGTGGCTCTCCGCCTCTTGGTCAGGGACGACCAAGAGTATCCGTCGAGTGCCCACGCTCCTTTGTTCCTTCGGAAGGACGGGGCAGTGATCGCGGCCACCATGCCCACCTTTGACGGGCACAGCCTAGTGCCGCTGGCGCTCTCTGAAGTCCCGGTGGCGACGGCGACGGTGGACGTGTCTTCCAGCGATTCCCGGAGGGACGGGGAGGACGAGGAGGACGAGGAGCGCGACTCAGAGGCAGCCCCCGAGGGGATGGGAGTGACCTCCCCCTTGTGCAAGGCCAACATCCTCTGACTCCTTCCTGACGACGATGGCGAGGCCGACATCCTCCTGGAGAAGGGGGAGCCGCCCGTGGTTCCGACGAAGGGCAGGTCGGCGCTGCTCTCCCGGGACGATGCTCCTGCCTCACTGCCACCTGGAGCTGCTTCCGGTCCACCTGCTGCCACTGCTTCTGCTCCCGGAGCTGGTGCGTCCGCTCCTCGGGTAGCGAAGCTCTTCGGCTTCAAGCTTACGAAGCGGAGGGACTACGCCGCGGTGGACCAGTAAGTGTTCTCGTCCTGCCTTATTCTCGCTTCCACTGCTCATTTCTGACTCTTCTTCTTCGTTGTGCAACTAGGCTGACGCCTGTGGCGAAGAGGAGAAGGGAGGGCGAGGTGGTACTGCTTCAGCCCAGATCGCTTCCTGCAGCCGCACCCCTCTCCATGAGTAAAGGGGGTGACGGTGCTCGTGCCTGTAACACCCCGGACACACCCACCAGTGGTCGTTACTCCTGGCGGGATCTAGACTGGCCCCACAGATCAATACTAGTCTTTCCTATGCACTTTGTCCTCACTCGTGCGCACCCGGGAGCAACTTCCCGGTCGGTCACCCATCCTGACACTACTCCAAGCTGAGCATGCTTAACTTTGGAGTTCTGTCCGAATGGGCTCCCGAAAAAGAAGGAATTCCTTATTGATATGAGTAGTCTATCATCCCTAATAAGCCAGGCCATCACATACAACCCCACTCAGAGGAGCCAACGTCCTCGTCGGGCCACAGGAACGTTCCCTCTTGGCACATACGTGTGTGCATCCAGTCCGGTACATGTGCCATGCCGGGTGCCACGACGGGTCACAAACGTCATGAACAACATGACCACGCACATGTCTGCAAACATCCGTGTAACCATGAGGGTCGGCTCTAATACCAACTTGTAACGCCCCGGACGCACCCGCCGGTGGTCGTTACTCCTGGTGGGATCTAGACTGGCCCCACAGATCAATACTAGTCTTTTCTGCGCACTATGTCCTCACTCGTGCGCATCCGGGAGCAACTTCCCAGTCGGTCACCCATCCTGACACTACTCCAAGCTGAGCACGCTGAACTTTGGAGTTCTGTCCGAATGGGCTCCCGGAAAAGAAGGAATTCCTTATTGATATGAGTAGTCTATCATCCCTAATAAGCCAGCCCATCACAGTGCCTCTCCAGCCCAATCATCCTCGCGAGGCTTGGTGGAGCATCCTCGGGAGGAGTCAGCCCCTGAGGCCCCGCCGGCTCTGGAGGTGCCAGCATCCGGCTCGGGCGCTGGGGTCCCTGAGGCTCAGGTGCCTCTGGCCTCTCGAGCCATGGTGATGACGCCGCCTCTTCCTCCTCCTGACGTCCTGGAGCGGGCTCTTTCTGCAATGGCCCTACTGTGAGAAGACCTTTAGGGCACCAACTGTCGCCTGGTGGCCGGACGCCTGGAACTGGTCTCTGGCTGGCTGCACTCTGACGTGTCCGTCCGGGTAGCACTGAGCCAAGCTGCTGCTGACTCCGAGAAGGACAGGGAGGCCGTCGCCCAGGTTGTGGCCGCCCGCGAGGTAGCGCTGAAGGAAGCCGGTGGCCGAGCTGGAGACTGTGCGGAGGGAGCACATGAAGGAATCCCGAGGCCGCAAGGCGGAGGAGGAGAAGATGAAAGCCCGAGAGGACGCCATCAAGGATCGCGATGCCGAACTGGAGTAGTTGGCGAAGGCGTAGGCCATGGAGCATAGCCGGCTAGAGGAGTTGGAGCAGAAGCTGGAGGCAGAGAAGGCCGAGGTCGACGCTAAGGCGAAGGTCCTGACTGAGGACCGTGCGGCCTTCAAGCTCCTTGAAGAGAAGGCTCGGACAGCGCTGAAGTTGCTCTATGAGAAGGGCTTGGAGGAGCCGCTTGTTGCTGATGACGAGGGCCCCAACCAGCTGGTTCCTTATCTGGTTGGTGCACTGGAGGACGTTGTGAGCGGCATCGGCCCCATGGCGGAGGAAGAAGCCCGCGTTCTCTCCTCAGCCGCGCTGACGCGCGTCTTTAGCCACCTCCACCTTCGCGATCCCGCCACCCACCTTGACGAGCTACTGGAGCCTGTGAAAGACGAGCATTACGAGGCCGCCGATGCAGCTGTGAAGGGTCAGGTGGAGTCCCTGCTGAAGAGGTTCCGCGCCTTCACTCCTACGCCGCCGACCGGCGGTGCTACCGATCCCGCAACTCCTGCTGGTGGTGCAGGTGAAGGTGACGCCGTTGGAGAAGAAGCATCCCTTGTAGGTGACAGCAGCGTCCAGGGATGACGAGGCAACCTGCTGGCCGCGCACCTTTCCTATTTTAGTTTCTGCAATATGCACCATGCCTCGTGGAAGCATTAAACTCGTGTTTGATTTCAAGGGAACAATATGTCCTGTAATATTTGCTTTGAAATTATATGATGTCCTTTCTATTTGCTTTATGTTCTACGTCGGCAGGGCCCGACCCCGCGCATACCTCAGCCGCCGTTGGGCTGTCCGGATCACCAGGACGGACCAAGGAGTGAGGGGCTACGTGATCAGTTAGGCTCCTGAGTCACGATGCTCAGGACTCCCCCTTGACGCGCAAACAACTTATAGCAAGGAGATCTGGGAGTAGGTCTAGTGTTCTACGTCGGCAGGGCCCGACCCCACGCATACTCAGCCGCCATTGGGCCGACCGGATCACCAGGACGGACCAAGGAGTGAGGGGCTATGTGGTCACTTAGGCTCCTGAGTTGCGATGCTCAGGAGTCCCCCTTGACGTTCAAACGACATTCGTACCTTAGCTCCACTTGGGAGGGCGCGCGATGACCAGGTCCGAGGGACCTGGTAGGGTGGCGTACGCTTGGGCGTGACCCGAGCGCAGCCCCCGTGCCCAGCCCCCTCGCACGGCTCTCCCGAGGGGAGGCGTTGCGATGAGGCCAGACACCAAGCCGGAGGCTCCCTGAGGTTGATACGGCTGTGAGGCCGCCCTCAGTTGTTTATCACCAGCGCGGAGCATAGTGCTTCTGTACATGCACGGGCATAGCTGCTGCTCGGCAGTGTCGACTGCCAGCGTAGAGCGTGGTGCTTCCACTGGCACATGGGAGGGGACTCCCTACTTCGGAGAGCCCCCGGGGTGTGTACAGCCCCGCCCTAACACGTGGCTTGCACGGCAGGGCTAGACGAAGTGTATCTGGGCACTCATGAGACAGCGCGGGACTCACGAGGCCCTACCTCAAGGCGGGTTGCGCCTCGTCTTGGTTCTTGATGGCTGTGACATTCCTGCGAGATTGTTAGACAACCTGTGCCGAATGGATTTCCTGAGGCTATCGCACGAGAAGGCCAAGCACCAACGGCCCCAGGAGGTGACATGAACGGGGCCGGCCCGCCAGACAGAGCTCAGCCGTTGGATTTATCAACGCTGCAGGGACGGGCCCGAGCACAGACGCCGTCCCTAGCCTTCTTACGCGAAGGGTCCTGAAGAAAGACGATCGGCGCGCGGCTCCCATGGTGGGTGACAATCAAGCAAGTAATAACCATAGATAGATTATGCATGAAAAGCAACTGGCTTAGGTAAATGCGAGAACGATACATGCCACTAGGTCAACCCGAGCGGTCTGGGGATGATGCAGCCCGAGGGGCGCCCCCAGCAAGGTGAACTAGAGATGCAAGTGGATACGTGCCGCAGGGACGGACCCATGCGGCCTGGGAATGATGCAGCCCAGGGGGCGCTCCCAGCTGAATAAACTTGGAAAATGTCACCTGGTTTGGTTGTCGAAGGAGTGTTGGGGTAGCTGAAGACACGTAGCGAAGAAGTCGCTTCTCACGAGCCGCCGAGACCCTGAGCCTCGGGAGGCTCTGGAGGCTCAGGTGACCTCCGGAGGACCGTCTCCATCTCCGCCAGGACCGCGTGGTGCATGTCCTCCTTACCTGCCAGGATGCTTCGTAGATTGTGCTGGAAGGCGGCAGCCACACTCGGCAGGCCGAACGACATGTGAACATAGCTGTGAGACACGACCTCACACCGGCCACCACGCGAAGGCCAGAAGCACTCCTGAGATGCGGCCCTGTTGAGCCCTAGGATGTCGATGCAGACGCGCAGCTCACCACCCTCGCCTGGTGGGGAGCAACGCTAGGTGGGCGGTGGTCGCCGCGTATTGCTCTTGCTTCCTAAAGCTCCTGAGATGCCTTGCTGATGAACTCCTGAGCGCCGGGCGCTCCTCGCCCGGTGTCCTCCTAACGGAAATGTGCTGCGAAGCATGCCTCCGCGTGGTGCCCGAGTGCCTCCCTCATGATGTTGGCCAGGTCCGAGGCCCTCTAGAAGAGATCCCTCAATCCCTGCCTGAGGAGGGCACCGGGCGCACCTCCCTATGCGAGGGAGGGAGGCACCAAAGGAGCTGGCGCGGATCCTGAAGTGGCGCTGTTGGAGGTGTCGCTCCCTTGAGGCCCAGTGCGGAGTAGCTGCTTCTTCTTCTTGGGGTTGGCCTTAGGAGGGTACTGCGCACCCGCGCTGTCAGGGTCCTCGATTGATGCAGCTTGGAAGGCGCGCTCGAGGGAGCACACCGCGTCTCTTTCTTCGCAAGGGACCGTGATTATTCCGCCGCTTCCCGGCATCTGAGGATGTTGTAGCCATGGTGGGTGACTGCCATGAATTTTGCCAGTGCTGGGTACCCGAGGATGGCATTGTACGGCAGGCGGATGTGAGCGACATCGAAGTCGATGAGCTCGGTGTGGTAGTTGTCTCCCTGACTGAAGGTGATAGGGAGGCGAACTTGCCCTATCGGGGTGGTGGAGCCGTCTTTCACTCCTAAGAAAGGCTTGGTGGGCTGGAGCTGATTGTATGGCGCTTGAAGGTTGTCGAACATTTTGACGGACAGGACACTGAGTCCTGCGCCGCCATCGATGAGGGTCTTGGTGACTTGGACATTGCTGATGATGGGTGAACATAGCATCGGGAGGACTCCAGCGGTTGCCGCGCATTTGAGATGGTCCGCCGAGCTAAAGGTGATGGCATACTTGGACCACCTGAGCGGGCGCATAGCCTCGAGCTTGTGGAGGGCTGCATTCACTTCATGGGAGAACTGCTTGAAGATGCGCTAGGAGGCTGGGGCCTGAGCGCCACCCAAGATGCAGGCGATGGCGCGCGGCTCCTGGAATCCCCGGGCCCCTTCGTCCTGCTAATGGTAGTTGTTCCTTCTTGGCGGCGGCAGCGGAGGGAGACCAGGGTTGCCCTGAGGACGATACTCATGAGGCTCGTCCCTCCAGGCGCCCTTACGAGGCTGGTCCTAACAACAATCCTCACGAGGCTGGTTGTGCCACTCTTGGCGGGGCCCACGGTCGTCCCAACGTCCTCCACCACGTCCACCTCCTCGGCCGTAGCCCCGGTCGTTGCGCTCTGGGCGTCCATCTCGAATGGCCCTGAGCTCTAGATAATCGTTGGTGTTGTGCGCGTGAATGTTGTGGAAGGCGCAGAACATTCGGCCGCCCTTGGACGACTTGGGAAGATCTCAGCCGTGCTTGGTGTCCGGTTCTGCTGTGAGTACGGTCACTCCTTTGCGCGTCACGTCCTTCAACTTGGCCTTCTTCTCCTCTGGATCCACAGTAGGGAGCTTGAGGAGGGAGAGACGCCCCTCCTCAGCCCTTGCACAGTTGGTTGTTATGTTGAACAGCTCCAAGGTCGTGCACAACTCCTCATGGATGGCGAGCTCCTCCTTCATCTTGATGGCGGACACCGTCGGAGAACGCTGAGATGATGGCCTCGTCCGTCACCTTGGGGATCCTAATACGCGCATTGTTGAAGCGCTGGATGTACTTCTGCAGGGTTTCTCCTGGTTGTTGCTTGATGTGGCGCAGGTCACCCGCGACCAGGGGGCGGTCGCGATTGCCCTAGAAGTTGGCGATGAAGTGGCTGCGCATCTCATCCGGGAGGAAATCGAGCCTGGGGGCCGATTGAGGAGCCATGAGCGGGCGCCGTCCTTAAGAGCCATGGGAAACCAGTTCTCCATGACCTTTTCGTCGTCATTGGCCGCTTCAATGCTCAGCTCGTAGAGCTGTAGAAACTCCGCGGGGTCGGGGGTGTCATCGTAGTGAGGAGGCAGATCCGGCTTGAACTTGCCCGGCCAGACGACGCTCCGCAGCTTAGGAGTGAAGGCGCGGCAGCCCGCCGTGGCCACCGGGGCCCATCGTGGAGGCAGAGCTTGACCTTGGCGGCCCTGTGCTGCCACGGCAAGTGGCACATGGCCCTGCTGCAGCAAGCGATCCTGGCGTGGTGGTGCTGGAAGCAGTAGAGCGTCTTCTTGCGGACGAGGAACCTCCTGGCACCTTCTTTCTTTGTGCGCGGGCACATGGCATGGCGGATCACGCTGCTGGGCCGCGCATCTTGGAGCGAGGACGTCGTCTTGACGCGGGGGAAGCTATGGCGAGCCACGCGCCTCGGCGCAAGGGCGCCATCTTGGTGCTGAGGGGGCGGAGGGGCTCCATGAGCCACATCGCCCGCAGTCGGGGGCGGGCGAGGCGGCGAGAGGGATGGTGCAGGAGATCCCCCTGTGGCGCTGACGAGCTCGGCAATGCGGTCCAACCAGTCCTCGTAGAGGTCGTTGACCGGGCAGTAGCGCAGGAGCTTGCGTTCCGTGAGCAGCGCGGCCTGTGCGTCCGTGGGGGCGCGACGAGCGTAAGACAATGAGACGGCCGGAGTCAGCGACGGGGTGGCAGTGTGACCGTCTCGCCACATAAAGGGGTGCAGTGAAGAGGCTTGCTGCTCATTTGCCGCCAGGCCGGTGGCGGCATTGGCGGCGGGTGACAGAGAACGACGGGGAGGTCCGCCGACAGGGGCTGTCTGAGCGACACGGGTGGCGAGACTGGCTCGGCGCTCAGCACGGGCCCGGAGAGCGTTGGCCATGAACTTGGCGGAGTGGTGAAGCACAGGTCGACGAAGAGGAAAGCTTCGGTGCACCCCTACCTGGCGCGCCAAATGTCGGATTTCAGGTTCCGGCAAAACCCTTGAGGTTTGAACACTAGGTTGTGGACAAAGATTTCTCCCCCTCTCTAGCTCGCACACTCTACGATCTCACGGCCTAGCTCGACGAACCCAAAGAACATGAGACACATGATTTATACTAGTTCAGGCCACCGTTGTGGTGTAATACCCTACTCTAGTGTGGTGCGATGGATTGCCTCTTGGGCTATGGATGAACAGTTACAAGGGAAGAACAGCCTCGCGAGGAGAGGTGTTCTTGTGCTTGGTGAACTTGAGTGGTTGGGGTGCTATGGATTCGATCTAGGTCCGAATCCGCTGCCTCCCTATGGTGGTGGCTAGTCCTATTTATAGAGACCCTGGTCCTCTTCCCAAATATTGAGTGGGAAGGGATCCCACAACGGCCAAATTCGATGGGAGACAACTAGTACAAGCTATCCTGACAAAAGTAGTCTTCGCCTGCCAAAGGCTCTAGTGGTGACACCGTCTTGGGCTCCATGGTGACCTCCGTCCTGCTGGTCTTGGTCTTATTGCACCGATATGGACACCTTTGCCTGATGCCTCGGGACTCCTTGTTTGCACTTTCCCCTTTAGCACCAAAGAGGAAACGAGGACACTGCGCGCTGGCGCCTGCCTGGCTCCAGTCCCATGGCTTGCGTCACAGAAATCTCGCGAGGTGCCCCTCTCGTTGATCTCTCCGCCCCTCGCGAGCCATCCTGGTGAGGCCGCCCCTGAGGAGGTCTTGCATCATCCGCCTCGTGAAGCTTGGCCCCTCGCGAGGGACTTGAATGTTTGCTGGTGAAGATAGGTCGTATGGGGCCGCTGGTGCAGCCATGTTGCAGGCCGCAGGCAGGCAAGTCTGGGGACCCCCATTCGCAGAACACCAGAGACACCTTTGCCTCTATCAGATCATGACGGTACTTTGGAGATGGAGATCAAAGGCACAAGATGATGATGGACATATCATGTCACATATTTGATTGCATGTGATGTTTATCTTTTATGCATCCTATTTTGCTTAGTACGACGGTAGCATTATAAGATGAACCTTCACTAAATTTCAAGGTACAAGTGTTCTCCCTATGTATGCACCGTTGTGATAGTTCGTCGTGCCGAGACACCTTGTGATGATCGGGTGTGATAAGTTCTACGTTCACATACAACGGGTGCAAGCCAGTTTTGCACATGCAGAATACTCGGGCTAAACTTGATGAGCCTAGCATATGCAGATATGGCCTCGGAACATTGAGACCAAAAGGTCGAGCGTGAATCATATAGTAGATATGATCAGCATAGTGATGTTCACCATTGAAAACTACTCCATCTCACGTGATGATCGGACATGGTTTAGTTGATATGGATCACATGGTCACTTAGATGATTAGAGGGATATCTATCTAAGTGGGAGTTCTTAAGTAATATGATTAATTGGACTTTAATTTATCATGAACATAGTCCTGGTAGTATTTTCATAACTATGTTGTAGATCAATAGCTCACGATGTAGCTCCCTGTTTATTTTTGATATGTTCCTAGAGAAAAACTATGTTGAAAGATGATAGTAGAAATGATGCGGATTGGGTCCGTGATCTGAGGATTATCCTCATTGCTGCATAGAAGAATTATGTCCTTGATGCACCGCTAGGTGACTGACCTATTGCAGGTGCAGATGCAGACGTTATGAACGTTTGGCAAGCTCGGTATGATAACTACTTGATAGTATAGTGTGACATGCTTTACGGCTTAGAACCAGGACTTCAAAAACATTTTGAACGCCACGGAGCATATAAGATGTTCTAAGAGCCGAAATTGGTATTTCAGACTCATGCCCGAGTCGAGAGGTATGAGACCTCTGACAAGTACTTTGCCTACAATATGGTGGAGAATATCTCAACCAGTGAGCATGTACTCAGATGGTCTGAGTACTACAATCACTTTAATCAATTGGGAGTTAATCTTCTAGATAAAATAAGTGATTGACAGAGTTCTCTAGTCACTATCACCAAGTTAATGGAACTTCGTGATGAACTATAATATGCAAGGGATGATAAAAACGATTCTCGAGCTCTTCGTGATGCTGAAATCGACGAAGGTAGAAATCAAGAAAAGCGTCAAATGTTGATGGTTGAGAAAACCACTAGTTTCAAGTAAAAGGGCAACGAAAAGAAAGGGAACTTCAAGAAGAATGGCAAGCAAGTTGCCACTCCCATGAAGAAGCCCAAAGATATACCCAAGCCTGAAACTGAGTGCTTCTACTATGAAGTAAATGGTCACTAGAAGTGGAACTGCCATAGATACTTGGTGGATAAGAAGGATGGCAATGTGAACAATGTCATATTTGATATACATGTTGTTGATGTGTATTTTACTAGTGTTCATAGTAACCCGAGGGTATTTGATATCGGTTCAGTTGATAAGATTAGTAACTAGAAACAGGATTTGCAAAATGAGCAGAGACTAGTTAAGGGCAAGGTGACGATGTGTGTTGGAAGTGATTCTAAGGTTGATAAGATCACCATCGCACACTCCCTTTACCTTCGGTATTAGTGTTGAACCTAAAATAAATGTTATTTGATACTTGCATTGAGCATAAATATGATAGGATCATGTTTATTGCAATACGGTTATTCATTTAAGTCAAAGAATAATTATTGTTCTATTTACATGAATAAAACCTTCTATGGTCATACACTCAATATAAATGGTTTATTGAATCTCGATCGTACTGATACAAATATCATAATATTGAAGCCAAAAGATGCAAAGTTAATAATGATAGTGCAACTTATATGTGGCATTGCCATTTAGGTCATATTGGTGTAAAGCACATGAAGAAACTCCATGCTGATGGCTTTTGGAATCACTTGTTTATGAATCACTTGATGCTTGCGAACCATGCCTCATGGGCAAGATGACTAAGACTCTGTTATCCAGAACAATGGAGTGAGCAACGGACTTATTGGAAATAATACATACTGATGTATGTGGTCCAATGAGTGTTGATGCTCACGGCGGGTATCGTTATTTTCTTACCTTCATAGATGATTTGAGCAGATATGGGTATGTCTACTTAATGAAACATAAGTCTGAAACATTTGAAATGTTCAAAGAATTTCAGAGTGAAGTGGAGAATCATCGTAACAAGGAAATAAAGTTTCTACGATCTGATCGCGGAGACGAAATATTTAAGTTACGAGTTTGGCCTTTAGTTGAAACAATGTCGAATAGTTTCGCAACTCACGCCACCTGGAACACCACCGCGTAATGGTGTGTACGAACATCATAACCGTACTTTATTATATATGGTGCGATATGTGATGTCTCTTACCGATTTACCACTATCATTTTGGGGTTATGCATTAGAGACAGCTGCATTCACGTCAAATAGGGCACCATCTAAAAATCCGTTGAGATGACACCATATGAACTGTGGTTTAGCAATAAACCTAAGCTATCGTTTCTTAAAGTTTGGGGTTGCGATGTTTATGTGAAAAAGTTTTAGCCTGATAAGCTCAAACCCAAATCGGAGAAGTGCATGTTCATAGGATACCCAAAAGAAACTATTGGGTACAACTTCTATCACAGATCCGAAGGTAAGATCTTTGTTGCTAAGAGTGGATCCTTTCTAGAGAAGGAGTTTCTCTCGAAAGAAGTGAGTGGGAGGAAAATAGAACTTGATGAGGTAATTGTACCTTCTCCTGAATTGGAAAGTAGTTCATCACATAAATCAGTTCCAGTGATGCCTACACCAATTAGTGAGGAAGTTAATGATGATGATCATGAAACTTCAGATCAAGTTACTACCGAACCTCGTATGTCAACCAGAGTACGTTCCGCCCAAGAGTAGTACTGTAATCCTGTTCTAGAGGTCATGTTACTTGACCATGTTGAACCTACGAACTATGAGGAAGCGATGATGAGCCTAGATTCCGCGAAATGGCTTGAGGCCATGAAATCTTAGATGGGATCCATGTATAAGAACAAAGTATGGACTTTGATTGACTTGCCCAATGATCTGTGAGCCATTGAGAATAAATGGATTTTCAAGAGGAGGACAGATGCTGATAGTAGTGTTACTATATAGAAAGCTCGAATTGTCGTAAAAGGTTTTCGAAAAGTTTAAGGTGTTGACTACGATGAGATTTTCTCACTCGTATCGATGCTTAAAAGTTTGTCCGAATCATGTTAGCAGTTGCCGCATTTTATGAAATCTAGCAAATGGATGTCAAAATTGTATTCCTTAATGGATTTATTAAAGAAGAGTTGTATATGATGCAACCAGAAGGTTTTGTCAATCCTAAAGGTGCTAACAAAATGTGCAATCTCCAGCGATCCATCTATGGACTGGTACAAGCATCTCAGAGTTGGAATATACTCTTTGATGAGTTGATGAAAGCATATAGTTTTATACAGACTTGTGGTGAAGCATGTATTTACAAGAAAGTGAGTGGGAGCACTACAGCCTTTCTGATAAGTATATGTGAATGACATATTGTTGATCGGAAATTATGTAGAATTTTTCTAGAAAGCATAAAGGAGTGTTTGAAAGGAGTTTTTCGAAGAAAGACCTCGGTGAAGCTGCTTACATATTAGGCATCAAGATATATAGAGATAGATCAAGACGCTTGATAAAATTTTCAATGAGTACATACCTTGACATGTTTTTGAAGTAGTTCAAAATGGAACAGTCAAAGAAGGAGTTCTTGCCTGTGTTGCAAGGTGTAAACTTGAGTAAGACTCAAAACATGACCACGGAAGAAAATAGAAAGAGAATGAAAGCCATTGCCCCATAGGTTCTATAAAGTATGCTATGATATGTACCAAACCTATTGTGTACCTTGCCATGAGTTTGGCAAGGGGGTACGATATTGATCCAGGAGTGGATCACTTGACAGCGGTCAAATTTATCCTTAGAAGACTAAGGAGACATTTCTAGGTTATGGAGGTGATAAAGAGTTCGTCGTAAAGAGTTGCGCCGATGCAAGCTTTTACACCAATCAGGATGACTCTAAGTCTCGATCTAGATACATATTGAAAGTGGGAGCGATTAGCTAGAGTTGCTCCGTGCAGAGCATTGTAGACATAGAAAATTTGCAAAACACATACGACTCTGAATGTGGCAGACCCATTGACTAAACTTCTCTCACAAGCAAAACATGATCACTCTTTGGGTGTTAACCACATAGCGATGTGAACTAGATTATTGACTCTAGTAAACCCTTTGGTATTAGTCACATGGAGATGTGAACTAATCACATGAAGATGTGAACTATTGGTGTGAAATCACATGAAGATGTGAACTAGATTATTGACTCTAGTGCAAGTGGGAGACTGGAGGAAATATGCCCTAGAGGCAATATTGAAGTTGTTATTTATATTTCCTTATATCATGATAAATTTTTATTATTCATTCTCGAATAGTATTAACCGGAAACTTAGTACATGTGTGAATACATAGTCAAACTGAGTGTCACTAGTATGCCTCTACT
The DNA here is from genome assembly GCF_002162155.2 of Triticum dicoccoides. Lineage (NCBI taxonomy): Eukaryota > Viridiplantae > Streptophyta > Magnoliopsida > Poales > Poaceae > Triticum > Triticum dicoccoides. The sequence continues at coordinate 204,802,819 of NC_041380.1, forward strand.
TGACTAGCTCGTTAATTAAAGATGGTTAAGTTTCTTAGCCATGGACATGAGTTGTCATTTGATTAATGGATAACATCATTAGAGAATGATGTGATTGACTTGACCCATTCGTTAGCTTAGCACGATGGTAGTTTAGTTTGTTGCTATTGCTTTGTTCATAACTTATACATGTTCCTATGACTATGAGATTATGCAACTCCCGAATACCGGAGGAACACTTAGTGTGCTATCAAATGTCACAACGTAACTCGGTGGCTATAAAGATGCTCTACAGGTATCTCTGATGGTATTTGTTGAGTTGGCATAGATAGAGATTAGGATTTGTCACTCTGTGTATCGGGGAGGTATCTCTAGGACCTCTCGGTAATGCACATCACTATAAGCCTTGCAAGCAATGTGACTAATGAGTTATTTACGGGATGTTGCATTACGGAACGAGTAAAGAGACTTGTCGGTAACAAGATTGAACTAGGTATTGAGATACCGACGAACAAATCTTGGACAAGTAACATACCGTTGACAAAGGAAGATACAGCCAGACATTCCGCTATTGGTTATTGACCAGATGATGTAGTGTAGAACCCTAATCGCCCGATCTTTCACGAAAGGAGCGGATCCCGCGGAGAACCCAAGGAACACGAGGGGAAAACGAGGGGAATCACGAGGTGAAACACGAGAGAAACACTAAAACCAACAAGAATGATCACACATGCGCTAGATCCATGAACACAAAGGAAGATACAATATCCAAAGTCAACAACGGACGGTAGAAGAGGTAACCGGTTCTTCTCCGTGAGGAGGTCTTGAATCCACAAGGGGATCTTCCCGTGAGGGGTCTTGAATCCAAGGTGGATCTTCTCCATAGAGGGGCCGCGGTCTCTCTCGTGGAGTAGATCCGATATGGATGAGCGAAGCTCTATCTCTCAAGTGAGCTATCACAATGCTAACCCTAGAACATAGGTGGAAGGGGAGTATATATAGTCTAAGGGGTGAAGGGGTACATGGGCTCGGCCCAGATGCACTGCGCGCAGGCAGGGAAGGCCGGATGTCCGGGCGACGGGCCGGATGTCCGGGCATTCGCGGAGGGGCCGATGTCTGGGCTGGAGGGGCCATATGTCCGGGCTGGCGGGGTTGGTCTTGTTGCTCTCGGGTTCGTTAGTGTCCGGATTTCCAGGACCTGGGCCGGATGTCCGGCAGCTCGTGAAGGGCCGGATGTCCTGGCCATGGCCGAATGTCTGGCTGTTGTAGCTGAAGACTCTTCTTCCTTCTCCTTCCTTCGGTCCCGTGCACGCTTGTCCTTGGTCCTTGGGCTCTCCTTGGACTCCTCAGGTGTACCTGAGTATGCACAAGGTCCGCGCTTGAAGTAGCATCCATGTCTTACATGCGGACAAGGAAGATTCGGAAAGAAGCGAGTTCACCTTAGGTCCAAAGGTGTATGCTTGAGTGTGCATGGGGATGATCGTAGGATGCTCCACATCATCTCCCCTCCCTTGGGGAAGATCTGACCTCGGATTGAAAACCTCATCACCATGGAAACGGTTGTTGTGGACGGTCTTGTAGTTGGACGAAGAGGAAGACATGGCAAAATCCAAGTACTCCAAATTGTCGCCGGAGGAGTATACATGCAAAAAGAGCAAACACGAACAACACTCGGAAATACAATGGTTAGTGCACACAAAGGGTCCATCATGTAAGAATGAGTCCGTGTGACAAGATTGAGCATGACAAGGTGCATGAAGCTTATCCAAAAGATATGGAATGGTATGCAAAGAATTCATGGGAGGAAAAACATTCATTATGCACACAAATGTGTTGTGAATATGATCAATGCAACCACGGTGCAAAATGATGTCATAGTGAGATGGTTTATCAATAGCATGAATATGGTAATGGATTCTCAAGATGAGTATGTGATCATGCAATTGATGATGGGCAATATGATCATGATGTATGAATATGCCATCAAGGAAGATCACAATAAATTTGGTAAGAAAGTGCACAAGCTCATATATCATGGATGACATGGGAATACAAGATGCAACAAGGCAATCATGATGTGAGTCAATCCATGCATAAGATGCAAATTTGTCATGTGTATGATATGTCCATCGAGCATGACATGTGTGAGCACAATCAACAAATAAGGAGGTGTTGGTTACCAATGCTCGATGTCGTGGCATGAGTGGAGGTCCGAAGGTGCATCCAATAAATCCGAGCGCTCCTCAACTTGAGGGCCATAGAGCCAATCTCCCATGTAACTCTTCCATAAGCGAGATGTAACATGTAGACAACAAGAAGGAGACAACAATGAAAGAGTGACCCATCCAATATGCGTAATTGAGGATGGCTCAAAGGGAAGGAGTTCACCTTTAGGAGATTCTCGCAAATGTTGGTGTTGCGCATCGTGTATTCCTTCACATGACCAAACTGTCTCATGACGGTATCGCCTTGTGAATCCTTCAACATGAAAGAACATGACAAACACTCAGAAAAACAAATGAGGTTAGCGGAGATGCAAAACCTATCATTTGTGTGGTAAAATACCCAACAAGTGTATGCATCATGCTCATCATAAGAAAGGACAAGGGAGCATTTCATAGTATGGAGGCAGATGATGATGCGAGAACAACCAATACAATAGGCTCAATCAAGCAAGCATGCATCACAAGTAAAGATCCCAAGTCTCCGCGATCAATAAGCATAGATGCAACAATTAGAGGCAAGCGACAATGAACAAAATATATCATGTGAGAGGCATGAACATAGACGTCATCAACCCAACAAAGCAAGTAAGAATGTAACATGGGTGATGCGACAAAACAAGCAATCATGTGAATCAAGGCAAGCAAGCTAGTAGTGCGAAGATGCAACGTACTAGAAGGAATCATAGTAAGCATGTCATGGGTGCAAATAGTGTGCATGAATAATTCACATGACATAGCACAAGCATGAAAGGATGATATGAGAAAAATAGCATCAATAGCATGAGGCATATGATAAACATGGCAATAGCAACAAGGATCTCCACCAAGCATGCAAATACACATAGGAGTAGCATAATGGTGAATCATGTGTAGATGCACGCAAGGGTCACAATTGCATGGAAAAGGCATAGAAGTAAGCATAGCATGCAAAGTGAACACGGTAAAATGAGCATGAAACGATAAGCGGTATATAGCCCATAGCTGTGTGAGAGCCAAGTGAGAGAGATGCGTGTAGTCATTGCGTGAAGAGAGCGATGGTAAGGATAGTTCACGGGATCCCAAGTCATCTTTGCTCTCAAGAGCTCGTTTCGTCAACTCTTGGGATTGAGAGGTTGACGAGTATACGTGAGTACCTACACAAAACAAAGACAAAGGGAAAATTGTGTGTGCATGGTAGATGTAGACATCATCCATCACGATGCGCATGTGCTTGTGTTAGTTAGCACAAAATATCCAATGCTCAAATAAATGAGATGCGTGATATAGAAACATGTCATCCATCATGAGTGGTTTGTTATTATGTATAGCATAATGGAGACTCAAATTGTGCAATGCATCATGAGAAATATGTAGAGCATTGTTATTCATGGAATGCATATGGTGCAAGCAATTATGGGAATCATGCAAAGTATGGAATGCATCAAAATCTCCTAATATGTATGAGGAAACTATGGGGGTCTGTAACACCCTCGATGCCACTATAGCTCCCACGTGTCGAGGCGCGACTTAGAGACATAATCGCATTGAAGGCATATGTCGCAAGTTAGGCAATCTTCACAACATCCCATGTAATATAAATAATAAAGGGGAGATAACATAGTTGGCTTACACTCGCCACGTCAATCAAGTACATAAATAACATTACATCATCCAAACACTCATGGCCCGACTACGGCGCCAAAATAAAAGAGAACCCAACATGCGACAACGGTCCCGTTCACCCCCAACTGGGCACCACTACTGATCATCGGGAAAGGAAACATAGTAACATTGTGAGTCCTCGTCAAACTCCCACTTGAGCTCATACGCGTCTCCTGGAGCGGAATCATCAGGCCCTGCATCTGGTGTAATAGTAATCTGTGAGCCACAGGGACTCAGCAATCTCGCACCCTCGCGATCAAGACTATTTAAGCTTGTAGGTAAGGCAAGGTAAATATAGGTGGAGTTGCAGCAAGCGACTAGCAAATATAGTGGCTAACTTATTCGCAAAAGAGAGCGAGAAGAGGAGGAAAAGCACGAGCGAGAAACTAGAGAACAACCTGCGCAAACAATACTCCAACACCGTGTCCACTTCCCGGACTCCGCCGAGAAGAGGCCATCACGGTAACACACTCAGTTGATTCATTTTAATTAATTAAGGTTCAAGTTATCTACAACCAGACATTAACAAATTCCCATCTGCCCATAACTGCGGGCACGGCTTTCGAAAGTTCAATCCCTGCAGGGGAGTCCCAACTTAGCCCATGACAAGCTCTCACGGTCAACGGAGGAATAGACCTCCTCCCAAGACGTTCCGATCAGACTCGGTATCTCGGTAATTCAAGACAACTCCGACAATGGTAAAACAAGTCCAGCAACACCGCCCGCTGTGCCGACAAATCCCGATAGGAGCTGCACATATCTCATTCTCAGGGCACACCGGATAAGCTAAGCGTATGGGAACCAACGTAACCCAGGTTGCCAAGGGACGGCCCCGCACGGTGCTCTAGGTTGGGCCAACACTCAGAGGAGCACTGGCCCGGGGGGGTTAAAATAAGATGACCCTTGAGTCCGCGAAACCCAAGGGAAAAGGCTAGGTGGTAAATTGTAAAACCAAGGTTGGGCATTGCTGGAGGAGTTTTATTCAAGGCGGACTGTCAAGGGGTTCCCATTATAACCCAACTGCGTAAGGAACGCAAAATCCGGGAACATAACACCGATATGATGGAAACTAGGTCGGCAAGAGTGGAACAAAACACTAGGCGAGAGGCTGAGCCTTCCACCCTTTACCAAGTATATAGATGCATTAAGATAACAAAGTAATATAATGATATCCCAACAAGTAATTAAATGTTCCCACAAGGAACGGCCTCCAATCTTCACCTGCAACTAGCAACGCTATAAGAGGGGCTGAGCCAAGCGGTAACATAGCCAATCAACGGTTTGCTAGGACATGGTGGGTTAGAGGTTTGACATGGCAATTTGGGAGGCTTGCAAGCAAGTGGTAGGCATTGTAGCAATGGCATAGCAAAAGAGCGAGCAAACTAGCATAGCAAAGATAGTAGTGATTTCGAGGGTATGATCATCTTGCCTGCACAGTTGTCAGAGTTGACTGGATCCTTGAAAGCAAACTCAACGGGCTCCTCGTTAGCGAACTCATCTACCGGCTCTACCCAAACAAGACAAACAAGCAACAAGGATACAATCAACCACGTGTAACTCAAACAACACGATGCAAAGATGATATGCTATGCGGAATGTGATGCGGGATGCAAAATGCAAGATATGACAGGAAATGCATGAACCTGGCCTCAACTTGGAAAACCAAGTGTTCCACTGGAAAGATGAGATGAAATCGCTTGAAAACAATATAAAGAACGCCGGAATCGGAGTTACGGTTTGGAAATGGCAAGCGAAACAAAAATGACTCCGGTGTGCGATTTACAACAAGTAGGCATCTAAATGCAATGAGATGAACATGCTACAGCACCCAAACATGAAAACAAAATACATGGCAGGGATGCTTACAAGATGCTTAACAAAAGTCTAGCACTGAGCTACGGCCAATTCATCCATTAACAGGTTCAAACAAATATGGCAAAAATGCAAATGGCAAACATATCTCAGACTTAATGAAATTAACACTTGTCTGGAATTTCAGATCAGGTAGCCCTCTTCGGAGCAACAAAACTACATGCTAGAGGACCTGAACATGGCAAACTAAAGCATGGCATGGAGCTACTCAAAGAGCTTAACAAAAGTCCCTTAGTGACCTTGAGCCAAAAGGGATCAGAAAATACAATTGCAAGCACGTGAACATAGCAAAAACATAATCAGTTTTTAGACTTAGTGAAAACTGGCACATGCTGAAATATAACTCAAGTAGGCATGTTTACGAGCTCGATGCACTCACTACGGTGCAAGTCGTGGCAATACAAGCATACACTCATCAAGAAGGCACAAAATGCAAGCTAGACATGGCAAGAACAATAGCATAGCATGCACGAATCAACTACAACACCACCGGCAAAATTGCAAACAAGTTGACAATCTGCCCAGATTCACAAAGTAGCAAAAGTAGAGCTCGATTGACTCAAGCTAGGTTGCTCCATAATTGCAAACAAAGACATGGATGGATATAGCACTACAAGGTTAATAAAACTCCCTTACTGATCATCCTCAGAAGAGGCATGGATCACTAGGAAACAACAAGAACATATGGCATCATGAGATAAACAATCCCAGGACTTTGTGAAATTACTAAGTCCCTGAAAACAGATTTACCGAGTGCCTCACTTTGCAAGCTTGCACTAGTCACCTCACATGGGTTGCACCTCTGGAAAGATAACAAAACCCTTAACAAAACATATGTAGAGCACACAGGCATATCATGCACACATTAATCATGGCAAAAATGACAAAAGTACTAAACGGAGTAGCAGATCTGACAATTAACTCAAGTAGCCATCTTCTAACAATATTTCGGGCATCAAAATGAACTCAAATGAAAATGATGCAATGGAATGAAATGATGTTCTCTCTGAGATGAACATTTTGATATGCTATATGCATGAATCGGAGCTACAGATACAAAGTTACGGAGCCGCGAACATGAGCACTTGGATCGGAATTTCTGGGACTTAGACAAAAAAATCAACCTCTAGGGTTTTTTTGGATGTAGATCTCGCACACGGAAATCGAGGAACTCCGGCGAGGAACTGTAGCTGCCGGAGGGGAGGAGGTTGCCGGCGACGAGGGGGAGGCCGGACGGCGGCGCCCGGCGGGCACGGACGCCGGTGGCCGGGGGCGGCGGCGCAGGGCGCGCTGGCGCCGGCGGGCGGAGGCGGCGGGCCGGCGAGGAGCTTCAGGCGCCGGCCGGCAATGGCCTGTGGTGGCTGGATCTGGTGGAGGCGGCTCGGTGGCGGCGTGAGGAGGCGGCGGCGGGGCAGCTTGGCCCAGGCAGCGGAGGAGGAGGGCCCGCCCCGGGCCTGGCGGGCCGGCGGGAGCGAGGCGGCGGGGATGTGGGCGCACGCCCACGTGGCTGCGCCTGATTGGTGCGGGCAGCGGTGGCGATTTCGTCCGGTCCATCCGGACGTGTCCGGCGGCGGAGGAGGAGATATTTTTAGGGTTAGGGACGAGGTGGATCCGGAATTTGGAATGGGGGTGTATATATAGGCATAGAGGGAGCTAGAAGAGTCCAAATGAGGTGTGGTTTTCGGCCACGCGATCATGATCGAACGCTCTAGACGATGGAGCATAGTTAGGTGGGTTTTGGGCCAAATTGGAGGGGTGTTGGGCTGCAACACACACGAGGCCTTTTCGGTCCCTCGGATAACCGTTGGAGTATCAAACGAAGTCCAAATGATACGAAACTTGACAGGCGGTCTACCGGTAGTAAACCAAGGCCGCTTGGCAAGTCTCGGTCCAATCCGGAAATGTTTAATCCCCACACACAAAAGAAAGCTAGAAATGACCATCGGAGGAGAACGGAGCGCCGGAATGCAAAACGGACAACGGGGAAAATGCTCGAATGCATGGGATGAACACGTATGCAAATGCAATGCACATGATGACATGATATGAGATGCATGACAACGACAACAACACACGGAGACAAAGACCCGAACCCGAGGAAATAAATATAACTTAACGCCGGAAACAGCAAGAGTTGGAGTACAAATAGGGAAAGTTACATCCGGGGTGTTACAACACTCCACCACTACGAAAGGATCTCGTCCCGAGATCTAGGACTGAAAGAACGCCGGGTACTCAGAACGGAGATGATCCTCGCGTTCCCAGGTAGCTTCACGGTCGGAATGGTGTGACCACTTGACTTTGAGAAATTTGATTGACTTGTTGTGAGTCTTGCGTTCAGTCTCTTCAAGAATAGCAACTGGGTGCTCACGATAAGAGAGAACTTCTTGGAGCTCAATGTCCTCGAAGTTGACGGTGCGGTCAGGAGTCTTGAAGCACTTTCGAAGCTGAGAGACATGGAACACGTCATGAACATTTGCAAAGTTTTAAGGAAGCTCGAGTTGATAGGCGAGGTCGCCTCTCTTGCTAAAAATCTTGAACGGTCCCACGTATCTAGGGGCAAGCTTCCCTTTGATACCGAAGCGACGAGTACCTTTCATAGGAGAGACACAGAGGTAAACATGATCTCCGACCTCGAAAGCCAAATCGCGGTGCTTACTATCATAGTAGCTTTTCTGGCGGGATTGGGCTGCTTTGAGGTTATCACGAATGACTTTGCACATTTCTTCTGCTTCTGTGATTAAGTCATTACCCAAAAGCTGACGTTCACCGGTTTCAGACCAGTTGAGAGGGGTACGGCACTTCCTGCCATACAGAATTTCAAAAGGGGCCTTGCCCGAACTTGCTTGAAAACTGTTGTTGTAGGAGAATTCAGCATAAGGAAGACAATCCTCCCACTTCATGCCGAAGGAGATCACACAAGCCCTGAGCATATCTTCAAGAATCTGGTTGACACGCTCGACTTGACCGCTAGTTTGAGGATGGAAAGCTGTGCTGGAATGGATGTTGGTGCCCATGGCCTTCTGAAAAGAATCCCAAAACTTCGAGGTAAAGATGTTGCCACGGTCTGAAGAGATCACTTGAGGAATACCGTGCAGAGAGACAATACGAGAGGTATAGAGTTCCGCCAATTGAGCTGCAGTGATCGATTCTTTGATAGGCAGAAAATGAGCCACTTTGGTGAGTTTGTCGATGACAACGAATATAGCATCATTGCCACACTTGGACTTTGGAAACCCAGTCACGAAGTCCATTTCAATGTGGTCAAACTTCCATTCTGGAATGGCAAGAGGTTGGAAGAGACCAGCTGGCCTTTGGTGTTCTGCCTTCACTCTTCTGCAGACATCACATTCATTCACGAATTGAGTGATTTCGCGCTTCATTCGAGTCCACCAATAAGCTTGCTTGAGGTCCTGATACATCTTCGTGCTCCCAGGGTGGATGGAGAGGAGAGAATTGTGAGCCTCGTTCAAGATCACTTTACGAAGTTCACTTTTGGGTACAACAATACGATCCTCGAAGAAGCGAGTATCCTTGTCATCAAGGCGGAAGCACTTGTACTTGGACTGACTCTTGGCAATCCCAATCTTCACCTTTTTCACCATAGCATCAAGAAGCTGGTCTTGGCGAATCTGGTCTTCCAAGGTAGGAGAGACTTGAAGGTTGGCGAGGAAACCTTGAGGAACAACTTGCAGATTAAGTTTGCGGAAAGCTTCACAAAGTTCAGGTTGATAAGGCTTGAGAATCAGACTATTGCAGTAAGCCTTCCTGCTCAAAGCGTCAGCAATCACATTGGCCTTGCCTGGAGTATACTCGATACTTGGATTATGCTCTTGAATCATTTCGACCCATCGAGTTTGCCTGAGGTTGAGATTAGGCTGAGTGAAGATGTACATGAGACTCTTGTGATCAGTGAAAATATCCACTTTTCTTCCCAGTAGAAGATGTCTCCAAGTCAAAAGAGCATGCACAACTGCCGCCAACTCGAGATCATGAGTGGGGTAGTTCTTCTCATTAGGCTTCAACTGGCGAGAGGTATAAGCAACAACTTTCTTATCTTGCATCAATACCGTGCCAAGTCCTTGGAGAGAGGCATCACAAAAGACCTCGTACGGCTTGGATTCATCAGGCGGAGTCAGAACTGGAGCAGTGATCAATTTCTCTTTCAAAGTGTTGAAAGCAATGTCACACTCCGGAGACCAAACGTACTTGACGTGCTTCTGGAGAAGATTAGAGAGAGGCTTCGCGATCTTAGAAAAGTTTTCAACGAATCTTCGGCAAAAGCTTGCGAGACCGAGGAAGCTACGGAGTTGCTTCACGTTCTGAGGAGGTTCCCAATTCACTATTGCAGACACCTTCTCAGGATTCACGGCAATGCCCTTGGCAGAGATGATATGACCAAGATAAAGAACCTCATCAAGCCAAAATTCACACTTGGAGAACTTGGCATAGAACTGATGTTCCCTGAGCTTATCAAGAACCAAACGCAAGTGCTTGGCATGATCTTCCTTGTTCTTCGAGAAAACCTGAATGTCGTCGAGATAGACCAAAACAAAGTCATTGGTGTAGGCGTTGAAGATGAAATTCATCATGCGTGAGAACCTCGGAGGAGCGTTGGCGAGGCCAAAAGACATGACAGTGTATTCATAAGAACCAAAGCTTGTCCTGAAAGCCATCTTGGGAATATCTTCTTCACGGATGCGAATCTGGTGATAACCCATACGGAGATCAAGCTTGGAGAATACTTGGGCACCTTTGAGTTGTTCGAAGAGTTCATTGATGTTGGGAAGTGGATATTTGTTCTTGATGGTCTTCTTGTTCACTGGACGGTAATCAACACAAAGTCGGTCCGTTCCATCCTTCTTCTTCACAAAAAGAACACCACAACCCCACGGAGAAGAACTAGGCCGGATGAGACCCATTTTCTCTTGAATATCGAACTGCTTCTTCAGCTCCTTCAACTCTTCAGGTCCGAGCTTGTAAGGACGTTTGCACACAGGTTCCGTACCAGGCTCAAGATCAATAACGAATTCAACTGGCCTGTGCGGAGGCATTCCTGGAAGCTCTTCTGGAAAGACGTCTTGATATTTGCAAACGACTGGAATTTGCGAGATAGCATCGAGTTCACCCTTCTCATTGAGAGAAAACAGACGGATGGTATCGTCATTCGCGGCAAAGACAATTACATCCTTAGACGAATGAGTTAATTGAATCTTCCTGGCTGCACAATCAAGCTGAGCCTTGTGCTTAGAAAGCCAATCCATCCCGAGAATAAGATCAATATCCGAGTTACCAAGAACCATTGGAGAAGCCAGAAAATTGAAATCACCCATCATGATAGAAACATCCGGGACTATTGAAGTAGCCCTCATAGACTTAGCCGGAGAAATCACTCCCATAGGTTTACCCAACTTTGTGAAACGAAGTCATGCTTGGAAACAAATGATCTTGACATGAAACAATGCGATGCACCAGTGTCAAAAAGAACTTTTGCTGGAAAAGAGTTAACTGGAAAGTTACCCATGATGACATCTGACAAGTCCTCTGCCTGAGCTGCATTCAGCAAGTTGACCTTGGCGTGCTTGGGGTTATGCTTGACCATAGCTGTACTTGCCGATCTGACAGGAGGAGGAGGAGGAAGACGCCTCTGGTTGAAACACTTGTTGGCATAGTGACCCTTCTGTTGGCACTTGTTGCACGTGACCTCTGAAAGCGGACGGTGATACGGAGCACTCGATCTTGGAGCTTGAGACGAAGTCTTGTTCTGAAAGCCAGGGTTGGGTGGGTGGGAAGAACCACTGCCACATTTGCTCTTCTGCTGATACAGCTGACGGAACGGAGGAGGAGGAAGCCAATACTTCTGCTGCTTGGCCACTTGAGTAGAGGAAGAAGGAGTAACATCTCTGACTCGCTTCTTGGAAGCATCACACCTCAACTGAGCAGCCTCTTGCTTCAGTGCCATGTTGTAGAACTCATCGTATCTCAAGGGCTCAAAGAGGACAAGAGCTAGCTGAATTTCTTCTCTGAGACCACCCCTGAACTGATATATCATGCTCTTCTCATCAGGGACGTCCTACTTAGCAAAGCGAGTGAGCTTCTGGAACAACTTGTTGTAGTCATAGACAGACAAAGAGCCTTGCTTCAGATTGCGGAATTCCTCACGCTTGCTTTCAACCACGCTCTGGGAATATGATGAGCTCAGAAATCTCGACGGAAATCATCCCAAGTGATAACACGTCCACCTCTGGAGTCCTTGTACTGCTGGAACCATTCTGCAGCTTGATCTTTGAGTTGGAAGGAAGCGAACTTGACAAAGTCCTCAGGCCTAACGTTACTGCACTCAAAATGCTTACACAAATCCACAAGCCAATCGTCAGCATCGGTTGCCTCAACACAATTGCTGAAAGTCTTTGGCCCATTAGCAAGGAACTGGTTGAGTGTAGCAAAGTGACTCTGATTGCTGCCTTGATTCCCTTGACTGCCTTGATTGCGCTCTTGAAGAATTTGCATGATCAACTGTGTGTTTGCATTGGTTGCGGCCATCACAGTTTGCCATGCCTCCGGAGGAGGTGGAGGTGGTGGCGGATCAGGATTCGGAGTCGTGCGCGTTGGAGGAGCCATCCTGAAGAGGTTTACCACCATTAGCACATTGACAGATAAATATTGAAGCTGAATCCAACGGAATGAAAATTGCAACATATAGTCTTCACATCCGAACAAAATGAACGAATGCATTCCTCTTGAAATGGTCACACATCCATAAATTGAGAAGCCACGTAGAATTAAGGTAGAGAAATAAATCAACAAGGTACGGATCAAGAACGAATAATCGGTAAGAAATCCCAATCTCAAACCAATATTCGTGGAAGAAGAACTAGAGCTACTAGAATTCCCACGTATGAAACTCCCGAACCTCTCCAGTTATGCAATCAGGTGTTGGGGATACAGGGGAAGCATAATATCTCACCCAAACTAGCAATTCCTACATCCAGTTGTATCCATCCTTCAACACATAACCAAGAAACCTTCGGAAACCATCTACCTCAACCTTCGAAAAGCATCCGTTATACAAGTTATGGCGATACTCCCGAACTCCTGCCCCAGTACTGGGTGGCGTCGAGGTTATCTCACCAACGAACTGCATAAAAGAGATTTTCGATGTCGGCGTACTAGACTCAGGTATTCCAGAACTGCAACGATAAAATTATGATGACAACACCTCAGAGCTGAACTCCCCGGGACACTTCCATTAAACCCCTGACAGGAGGCACCAAGACAATGTTCTCATCATAAAACCATCGGAACGATTCCAAGATACCCGCGTGATCCTAAAAAAAATTTAGTGAAATTTGAGAAGAGAAGAGTCAAAACTCTACGTCAGGATGCCTTACCAAAGCGATGAGGAGACTGGGAAGTAAAAAGAATTCCTAAACTCTCCGATATATAATTCCTAAATGACACAAAACATTTTTCTAGACACAACTCGGCCGCTAAAAACGATCAAGCAATGGGGCTCCTAAGGTCGGGGAAGATTCTGATACCAACTTGTAACACCCTCGATGCGACTATAGCTCCCACGTGTCGAGGCACGACTTAGAGACATAATCGCATTGAAGGCATATGTCGCAAGTTAGGCAATCTTCACAACATCCCACGTAATATAAATAATAAAGGGGAGATAACATAGTTGGCTTACACTTGCCACGTCAATCAAGTACATAAATAACATTACATCATCCAAACACTCATGGCCCGACTACGGCGCCAAAATAAAAGAGAACCCAACACGCGACAATGGTCCCGTTCACCCCCAACTGGGCACCACTACTGATCATCGGGAAAGGAAACATAGTAACGTTGAGAGTCCTCGTCGAACTCCCACTTGAGCTCATACGCGTCTCCTGGAGCGGAATCATCAGGCCCTTCATCTGGTGTAATAGTAATCTGTGAGCCACAGGGACTCAGCAATCTCGCACCCTCGCGATCAAGACTATTTAAGCTTGTAGGTAAGGCAAGGTAAATATAGGTGGAGTTGCAGCAAGTGACTAGCAAATATGGTGGCTAACTTATTCGCAAAAGAGAGTGAGAAGAGAAGACAAAGCACGAGCGAGAAACTAGAGAACAACCTGCGCAAACAGTACTCCAACACCGTGTCCACTTCCCGGACACCTCCGAGAAGAGGCCATCACGGTAACACACTCAGTTGATTCATTTTAATTAATTAAGGTTCAAGTTATCTACAACCGGACATTAACAAATTCCCATCTGCCCATAACCGCGGGCACGGCTTTCAAAAGTTCAATCCCTGCACGGGAGTCCCAACTTAGCCCATGACAAGCTCTCACGGTCAACGAAGGAATAGACCTCCTCCCAAGACATTCCGATCAGACTCGGTATCTCGGTAATTCAAGACAACTCCGACAATGGTAAAACAAGTCCAGCAACACCGCCCGTTGTGCCGACAAATCCCGATAGGAGCTGCACATATCTCGTTCTCAGGGCACACCGGATAAGCTAAGCGTACGGGAACCAACGTAACCCAAGTTTCCAAGGGACGGCCCCGCACGGTGCTCTAGGTTGGGCCAACACAAAGAGGAGCACTGGCCCGGGGGGGTTAAAATAAGATGACCCTTGAGTCCGCGAAACCCAAGGGAAAAGGCTAGGTGGAAAATGGTAAAACCAAGGTTGGGCATTGCTGGAGGAGTTTTATTCAAGGCGGACTGTCAAGGGGTTCCCGTTATAACCCAACCGCGTAAGGAACGCAAAATCCGGGAACATAACACCGATATGACGGAAACTAGGGCGGCAAGAGTGGAACAAAACACTAGGCGAGAGGCCGAGCCTTCCACCCTTTACCAAGTATATAGATGCATTAAGATAACAAAGTAATATAATGATATCCCAACAAGTAATTAAATGTTCCCACAAGGAACGACCTCCAATCTTCACCTGCAACTAGCAACGCTATAAGAGGGGCTGAGCAAAGTGGTAACATAGCCAATCAACGGTTTTCTAGGACATGGTGGGTTAGAGGTTTGACATGGCAATTTGGGAGGCTTTCAAGCAAGTGGTAGGCATCGTAGCAATGGCATAGCAAAAGAGCGAGCAAACTAGCATAGCAATGATAGTAGTGATTTCGAGGGTATGATCATCTTGCCTGCACAGTTGTCAGAGTTGACTGGATCCTCGAAAGCAAACTCAACGGGCTCCTCGTTAGCGAACTCGTCTCCTGGCTCTACCCAAACAAGACAAACAAGCAACAAGGATACAATCAACCACGTGCAACTCAAACAACACGATGCAAAGATGATATGCTATGCGGAATGCGATGCGGGATGCAAAATGCAAGATATTACAGGAAATGCATGAACCTGGAATCAACTTGGAAAACCAAGTGTTCCACTGGAAAGATGAGATGAAATCGCTTGAAAACGATATAAAGAACGCTGGAATCGGAGTTACGGTTTGGAAATGGCAAGCGAAACAAAAATGACTCCGGTCTGCGATTTACAGCAAGTAGGCATCTAAATGCAATGAGATGAACATGCTACAGCACCCAAACATGACAACAAAATATATGGCAGGGATGCTTACAAGATGCTTAACAAAAGTCTAGCACTGAGCTACGGCCAATTCATCCATTAACAGGTTCAAACAAATATGGCAAAAATGCAAATGGCAAACATATCTCAGACTTAATGAAATTAACACTTGTCTGGAATTTCAGATCAGGTAGCCCTCTTCGGAGCAAAAAAACTACATGCTACAGGACCTGAACATGGCAAAGTAAAGCACGACATGGAGCTACTCAAAGAGCTTAACAAAAGTCCCTTAGTGACCTTGAGCCAAAAGGGATCAGAAAATACAATTGCAAGCACGTGAACATAGCAAAAACATAATCAGTTTTCAAACTTAGTGAAAACTGGCACTTGCTGAAATATAACTCAAGTAGGCATGTTTACGAGCTCGATGCACTCACTACGGTGCAAGTCATGGCAAGACAAGCATACACCCATCAAGAAGGCACAAAATTCAAGCTAGAAATGGCAAGAACAATAGCATAGCATGCACGAATCAACTACAACACCACCGGCAAAATTGCAAACAAGTTGACAATCTGCCCAGATTCACAAAGTAGCAAAAGTAGAGCTCGATTGACTCAAGCTAGGTTGCTCCATAATTGCAAACAAAGACATGGATGGATATAGCACTACAAGGTTAATAAAACTCCCTTACTGATCATCCTCAGAAGATATGGCATCATGAGATAAACAATCTCAGGACTTAGTGAAATTACTAAGTCCCCGAAAACAGATTTACCGAGTGCCTCACTTTGCAAGCTTGCACTAGTCACCTCACACATCCTAAAAATACATGGGTTGCACCTCTGGAAAGATGACAAAACCCTTAACAAAACATATGTAGAGCACACGGGCATATCATGCAAACATTAATCATGGCAAAAATGACAAAAGTGCTAAACGGAGTAGCAGATCTGACAATTAACTCAAGTAGCCATCTTCTAACAGCATTTCGTGCATCAAAATGAACTCAAATGAAAATAATGCAATGGAATGAAATGATGAACTCTCTGAGATGAACATTTTGATATGCTATATGCTATATGCATGAACATGAGCACTTGGATCGGAATTTCTGGGACTTAGACAAAAGAATCAACCTCTAGGGTTTTTTTGGATCTAGATCTCCCGAACGAAAATCGGGGAACTCCGGCGAGGAACTGTAGCTGCTGAAGGGGAGGAGGTTGCCGGCGACGAGGGGGAGGCCGGACGGCAGCGGCCGGCGGGCACGGACGCCGGTGGCCGGGGGCGGCGGCGCAGGGCACGGTGGCGGAGGCGGCGGGCCGGCGGGGAGCTTTGGGCGCCGGCCGGCAATGGCCTGCGGCGGTCGGATCCGGTGGAGGCGGCTCGGTGGCGGCGTGAGGAGGCGGCGGGCGCGGGCGTGAGGAGGCAGCGGCGGGGCAGCTCCGCCCAGGCGGCGGAGGAGGAGGGCCCGCCCCGGGCCTGGTGTGCCGGCGGGAGCGACGCGGCGGGGATGTGGGCGCACGCCCACGTGGCAGCGCCTGATTGGCGCGGGCGGCGGTGGCGATTTCGTCCGGTCCGTCCGGACGTGTCCGGTGGCGGAGGAGGAGATATTTTTAGGGTTAGGGACGAGGTGGATCCGGAATTTGGAATGGGGGTGTATATATAGGCATAGAGGGAGCTAGGAGAGTCCAAATGAGGTGCGGTTTTCATCCACGCGATCGTGATCGAACGCTCTAGACGATGGAGCAGAGTTAGGTGGGTTTTGGGCCAAATTGGAGGGGTGTTGGGCTGCAACACACACGAGGCCTTTTCGGTCCCTCGGATAACCGTTGGAGTATCAAACGAAGTCCAAATGATATGAAACTTGACAGGCGGTCTACCGGTAGTAAACCAAGGCCGCTTGGCAAGTCTCGGTCCAATCCGGAAATGTTTAATCCCCACACACGAAAGAAAGCTAGAAATGACCACCGGAGGAGAACGAAGCGCCGGAATGCAAAACGGACAACGGGGAAAATGCTCGAATGCATGAGATGAACACGTATGCAAATGCAATGCACATGATGACATGATATGAGATGCATGACAACGACAACAACACACGGAGACAAAGACCCGAACCCGAGGAAATAAATATAACTTAACGCCGGAAACGGCAAGAGTTGGAGTACAAATAGGGAAAGTTACATCCGGGGTGTTACAGGGTCTCCCCATGATAATTAATGGAAACATCACACGGAGAAGATTGACAACATCCCAAACAATGCATATTTGGAACAATGTGATCATGGCATGGCATAGTAGATGAGTTGCGCAAATCATGCAAAGGAAGCATAGCAATATCGTCGCAAGAGAAACAAAAGCCAATGGCCATCATCTCGTCATCTATGCCATAAGTGAAAATGGTATTTATGGTAATGGGGCATGCATAGTCACTATGTTGAGATTGAAATGATACAATATGGGATATCTCACTCATAGCATATGACAAGGTTAATGGATTGTCAAACATGGTGTGACCAAAAGAATTTTCACATGATATCCTATGGAGCATAGCATCAGAACTAGGCAACTCGACATGCTCGTCATCATATTAATCATAAATAGGTAAGTCATGACATGAAGAAGTCGCACTAGCATGAAGCATGGGTATAGGTATGTCAACATCATGCAAGCAATCATTCATAAAATAGTCCACTAGTGGGACAAGAGAAGCACCATCACCTATGTTACATTTGGAGCATCGCTCATGTGTTGTAGGTGAGGTGTCGAAGACCAAGTCGTGGTCATCTTCATCTTGATGGAACCATGTGGGGGTGCATCTTCTTCCACCATGGCCATCATTGTCTCCATTGGAGGCATGGACTCGTCGAGGATAGGCGTGTCATCATGTAGGAGACCTAGCACCAAAGAAGAAAATACACTAGGAGTAGAGGTTAAGCCGTTAGAAATCAAAGTGGCCTCACATGTCGTGTCAACTACCTCACTCACTAAGTGTTGTGGCTCACCCACTCCCTCTCGGATGCTCTCACTCATATGGTTGGTGTTGTCATTCAAATGGCTCTCAACCTCACATAGGATGTGTGGCATGCTCTAAAGTGTGGGGCTAGTGCTGGTCACACTCATCCTCTCATTGGAAATGCTCTCAATGTCACGTATGGTGGAGTCACTCATGTCACCCCACGTGGGGTGGCTCTCCTCACATGGGAATTGGGGCATCTCTTTATATGTGGGTGTCGGAGAGATGTTGGTGCAAATGTCTCCATGCTCAATCACGTTGTAGTCGTAGCCGTGGATGAAGGCCGAAGATGGCACATCATCACTCTCCTCCAAGACCAAAGATAAGGTCTCATTTGCGGTCTCGTAGCTTGACTCAAAGTATGAGTCCAATATGGGCGCCGTCTTCATGTTGTTGAAGAAGTTCATGCTCGTCGCTGTGGTCGAAGGGGATGGCCCTAGCTCGACCTTCTTGTCGCCTTCTTATTGTAGGAGGTCCATATGATGTGGCACCTCATAGCTCGTCTCCACGACCGAAGGGAAATTCCCATGCTCGGCCATCTTCCTTGACGGGCTTCCGAAGATGGAAGTGTCGCCCTCGCTCGTAGGTGGTTGCCTCGTTGGTGAAGATGTCGATGTAGGCGAACTCACGGGAAGTAGGCGAATATGCCGTACGTCCAAAGGCGAAGATGCCTTGATAGCACTTGGCGAAGATGCCAAAGTGGTGGTGGTAGTAGCCGTAGCGCCGTCTTGGTGGTGCTCGTCTCGCGGTCTTCTCTTATGGTCATGAAGTTTGGACTTGGCACGAAGTAGGGCTTGTTGGGACTTTTAGGTAGGCGCATCTCGAGCATCTTCATGTTTATGGTGTGGTTGTCGTACTTGAGCTCGATGGCATTCGTCATCGTCATGCACATGATGCTTGGAGGTGACTTGCCCTTCATGACGATGTGGATCACGAACGTGATGGTGGTCTCCATGGAGATGTGGACGTGGACGACTTGCGCTTGAATCATTTTTGCGCTCCAAAGACTTGTGACTTGAAAACCGCCGCCTTGAGGATGATGAAGGGGAAGAATGGTTGATCAACAAGGCTCGAATCTCCTCCATCCTTGCATCTTGTTCCTCCTTTTGTGCGGAAAGCTTGTTGTCGATGTAGTCCCTTTTCCTCGCTTCGTAGTGGCGGATGTCAATGGAGAGGTTCTCGATGTGCTCTCACAATCTTATTTGTGCGCCTTGCATTTGTCGTTGTAGATCGAAGATTGACGCTTTGGTGATGTAGTTGTTCATGCCGTCGTTCTTGTGGAAGACCGGAGATGAAATGCCTTTCCTATCCATCACTCCAAGAGAAAAATGTGAGTGGTAGAAAGAGAAGAACGAATACCAAATGTACCTTGACCGAAGTTGAAAGTGGATCAATGATCACTCCAATGTGGACAAGGAAATAGCACAATTGGTACCAATTCTTGTCGGTTTCTCACACCTACACAAATAAGGCTTATGGTGGAGCTCGGTGAGGATTGTGGCACAAAAATTTGATGTAAAATGTTAGCAAGAGTCAATAATGTTGAAAGAGATTCACAAATTCGCAAGTGAAACAAGTAGACCAATGGCAACATGTGGCACACGGAAACACACACATGGATAGATAAACAGGGTCGTGCAACCAAGGAATGAGCTCAAAATGTGGAATCCACGGAAAACGCTTGTGTTGCACAACTCAAGAGAGACGCTAGCACGATTGCTCAATAGGCGGATACAACACTTGTGCAGAACCTATAAGATGCAAAATGTATGAACTTCTATCCCAAGTATACTATGTATATGATGTTCCGGTGGTATGATCCAAGATGATCGTATATGACAATGTGGTATGATGCTATGGCACTTGCATAGAAGCTCTTTGTTCACTCTTTTTCTTTGCTTAAAAGCTTTATTCTTTTCTCTTTTTATGTATGGGCACTTTGTGAAATGCACAAACCAAGGTAGCAATTGTATATATGTGGGAACAAACTTGAGGCACACGAGATGATATGATACCAATATGATATGGTATGTAAGCAATGTAATGTGTAGATCACTAATGTGAACAAGTAACGTTGCCGGCAATACTCAAATGGCCAGTCTCCATAGGCAACTGACGCAAAATGGGCTAGGAGTTATCAATGCAATTGCAAGGGAATATACAATGGAGGGATACCACGATACCAAGATGATATGGAGGTTACCGTCCTTGGCGATGATGAGTGGCTGTGATCTTGATGGAGATATCAAGATGATGGATAATTGTCCCTAAGTAGCCGAAACACCTTAGGAAACGGAAACACCGCGAACTCGAAATCTCAAATGTCAAATGGTGGTAGCGCGATGCGGTGGTGGTTGCGGAAGATCAATGGGATTGCAGAAATGCAATGATGGGTTTTGCGAGTAGGCAATGCGGAAGTGGAGGGTAAGGTTGGCTATACACAGTGTCGGAGTTGAAAGCACGATCCCTAAGTATCCGAAACACCTTAGGAGACACAACTCACAACACGAACAATCGGGTTAAGTTGGGGTGGTGGAAGTGTATGGTGGTCAAGCCTATGCGGTAGTGGTGGTGGTGGTTGATGAAGAAGCAACCGTCCCTAAGTAGCCTAGACACCTTAGGATACTCAAATCACTCCTCAAGCAACCACTAATGCGATCGGCAACAAAATTGGTTAGGTTGCGGAAGTCGGTGGTGGTTATGCGGAGGTTGTGGTGGAAGCCCTAGGCAAAGATGCCAAAGTTCCAAAAAATTTGATGGATTCAAATGGTGATGGCAGTATTTTTGTGGGAAGGGGGATGTCAAGAGCTTTTCAACGAGCTAAAGAACATCAAAAACGGACTCCGGATGAATTAGTTATGGACAAAACGGTGAAATGGGAAAGGCTGAAATGCCAGGGGCCGGACATCCGGGTGTGGGGCCCGGATATCCAGGGGCTGATGTCCAGAACCGTGCAGGTTTTATGCTCCAGGAGCCAGATGTTCGGCTTGGGGCCCGTATTTCCGGCCCGATGGCCCGGATGTCCGGCCCTACGATTCCAGATCTCGATTGGGACATCAAAACTCGATTTGGGGGCGGAAATAGATGAATTTGGGGGGCAAAATTGATGGGATTTCGTGGATGGAAAGTGGGGACGCTTGGGGATATGCTAGATCCACTTGAAACCAAGCAAATCCATGGATCAAATCCAACAAAACCTCATCAAACCAACAAATAACAAAAAAATTGGGGATATTTTTGGTGGGGATTTTCAAATTTAGGACAAAATCCACAAAATTAGGCTAGAAAACACAACGGGGAGGCTTCGAAATCGTGATCAACGTGGCTCATGATACCAAGATGATGTAGGGTAGAATCCTAATCGCCCGATCTTTCACGAAAGGAGCGGATCCCACGAAGAACAAGACGAACACGATGGGAAAACGAGGGGAATCACGAGAGAAAAACTAAAACCAACAAGAATGATCACACATGCGCTAGATCCATGAACACAAAGGAAGATACAAGATCCAAAGTCAACAATGGACGATACAAGAGGTAACCAGTTCTTCTCCTTGAGGAGGTCTTCAATCCACAAGGGGATCTTCCCGTGAGGGGTCTTGAATCCAAGGTGGATCTTCTCTGTAGAGGGGCCGCAGTCTCTCTTGTGGAGTAGATCCGATATGGATGAGCGAAGCTCTATCTCTCAAATGAGCTATCACAATGCTAACCCTAGAATATAGGTGGAGGGGGAGTACATATAGTCTAAGGGGCGAAGGGGTACATGGGCCTCGGCCCAGATGCACTGCACGCAGGCAGGGAAGGCCAGATGTCCGGGCGACGGGCCGAATGTCCGGGCGTTCGCGGAGGGGCCGGATGTCCGGGCTGGAGGAGCCGGATGTCCGGCCTGGCTGGGTTGGTCTTGTTGCTCTTGGGTTCGGCGGTGTCCGGATTTCCGGGACCTGGGCCGGATGTCCGGCGGCTCGTGAAGGGCCGGATGTCCGGGCCATGGCCGGATGTCCGGCTGCTGTAGGAGCAGACTCTTCTTCCTTCTCCTTCCTTCACTCCCGCGCACGCTTGGCCTTGGTCCTTGGGCTCTCCTTGGACTCCTTGGGTGTACCTGAGTATGCACAAGGTCCACGCATGAAGCAGCATCCATGTCTTACATGCAGACAGGGAAGATTCGGAAAGAAGGGAGTTCACCTTAGGTCCAAAGGCGTATGCTTGAGTGTACATGGGGATGATCGTAGGATGCTCCGCATCACCGGAGATGAGTCTCGGTCATGTCTACATAGTTCTTGAACCCGTAGGGTCCGCATGCTTAACGTTCGATGATGATCGGTATTATGAGTTTATGTGTTTTGATGTACCGAAGGTTGTTCGGAGTCCCGGATGAGATCACGTACATGACTACGAGTCTCGAAATGGTTGAGAAATAAAGATTGATATATTGGAAGGTTATATTCAGACACCGGAAAGGTTCCGTGGGCCATCGGATAAATACCAGAGTACCGGGAGTTACGGCCTTCGTGGGCCTTAGTGGAAATAGAGGGAAGCAAGGGAGCTATGGGGCGCGCCCCCCTAGGCCCAAACCGAATTGGTTTAGGGCTTTGGGGGCCGGCCCCCTCTTTCCTTCTCCCCTCCTCCCCTTTCCTTCCCCTCCTAGTTGGACTAGGAAAAGGGGAACCTACTCCTAGTAGGAGTAGGATTCCCCCCTTGGGGCGCACCCTATGTGGCCGCCGGCCCCCTCCCCTTGCTCCTTTATATACGGGGGCAGGTGGCACCCTAGAACACACAAGTTGATCTCTTAGCTGTGTGCGGTGCCCTCCCCCCTCCATAGATTTCCACCTCGGTCATATTGTTGTAGTGCTTAAGTGAAGCCCTGCGTCAGTAACTTCATCATCACCGTCATCACGCCGTCATGCTGACGAAACTCTCCCTCGACACTCAGCTGGATTTAGAGTTTGTGGCACGTTACCGAGATGAACGTGTGCAGATCACGGAGGTGCCGTACCTTCAGTGCTAGGATCGGTTGGATCGTGAAGACGTATGACTACATCAACCGCGTTGTCATAACGCTTCCGCTTATGGCCTATGAGGGTACGTAGACAACACTCTATCCCCTCTCGTTACTATGCATCACATAGATGGATCTTGCGTGTGTGTAGGAAATTTTTGAAATTACTACGTTCCCCAACACTCATATGCTTCTCCCCCTTTTGTCAGTAATGACCAAAAAGGTTTGAAGACATAGAGTATCTACTTGCTCCCATCAGGAGTAGATGTAGGTGCAGGGTCGACATTGGATTTCGGTGGTGCAGAAGGGCCAGGTGCAGTGTCGAGATGCGGTGAAGCCATGGTTGGTGAAGTGGCGTCGTCTTCTTCATCGACGACTCTCGCAACAATAGTTGCAGCTGAAGACGAGTACTCAGAATCTTCTATTGATGGAGTGCGGCGCCAACTTGCATTGTGTGGAGGTCTGGAATCAAATTTGAAACCCTAAGTGAAGCCATCTTCGCGAAGATCTTCTTCTGGGCATAATAGTGTGAGACTCTTCCAAGACCGCCGACGGGCTTCATGGGCTACGAACGAGTTCTTGGTGGCCAAATTTCTTATGATTAACGTCCACCAAGATACTCTGCATCTGACGCTTGAGCCAATCGTGATGCATATCCTGCTTCTGATGTAAGGCCAAGAATCTCTTGGTCATTGAGAACACAAGGACACTTCCGAGGTGTTTGAGTTATTGTACTGTCAGTGGCTTCAGTGTTGGCACGATGAGGCACACGTATATTGCCAGCCAGAGGATAAGCAGGAGTTGCAGCATTGGGGACATGAATGCCTTCTATTGGTTGCATGAAGCTTTGATGATCAACATTATGAAGATATAGCGGCTCCTTGGCAGGCTCTGGGTAGATGGCTTCATGGACAAATCAACCTCAGGAAGAAAGACAAGATGGTTGCACGCTGAGGGCTGATAGTCAACAAAGGAGTGGAGCTTGATTAGGCGCATCACCCATGGAGCATAAAACTTTAGGCCAAACAGATCAATCCCAGATGCAGCAAGTTGTCTGATGAAGAAATCCCGGGTGTTGAATCTGATGCCATTCATGATGTAAAACACCAAAGTCTTCATGGCTCCTTCAAGTTTGGCTTCAGCAGTATATTCCTTGATTGGCCATAGGGTACGCCTCAGAATGTTAATGTGCTTTGAATTGCACTTCTGCTCGTAACCACTACGAACCGGAAAGGAAGGAAGAGTCCATCAAATGCAAGTCGCTACCAGTTTCCTATTTTGGATGAATACCATCGCACCATTTGACCTCGAAGTAACGAGTACTCAAGGAATCCTCTTGAATTCCTATCATGATGATCATGTACCCAGAGTACATCACCCTCATCAGGAAGAAAAGAGAGAGAGACTGTGCGGGGAAAGTACTCGAGGTCCTTGATGAAGAATTCCTTGGGATATTCAGCATCAGAAGGCAATGGCATCATCATACTCAGCATCTCACTCATATTGGGTCCAGGCCTTTGAAAGACACTCTGCAGTTCATCGCGATGACGCTAACAACCAGGCTCATAGAACTCGCCTAGAGTGGGCAGGGAAGTAAGCTCAATGATGTCTTGAGCTTTGGCTTCCTGATGTACATCTCCTGACATCCACTCAAGGACCCATGTCTTCAGATCCCTATTGTAGCCACGAATGTGAAGAGTGGCATAGAACTGCAGCAAAAGCTCTTCATTCCAGTGCTCCTTATCAGTAACGAATGGGAGAAGACCAACCTCCCTGAAACATTCAAGGGCTTCTTCAAGATAGGGCAGCCCGACAATGGCCTCACAATCAAGGCGCATGTGAGGAAAGATTCGCCCCTGATTGCACAAAATACAGGAGTAGTAGTTGCGCTGCTGATAGCTCCAGAATCGATCAGATGAGATCTTTGGCTTTGAGTAAGGATTCTTGGTGCTATCGAAGAAGGTATTGTGCACCCTGAAGCTGTTCACGTCAAACAATCCTGGGGATGTGGCAGGACCGGGAAGCCTTGGTAGCCTGGGCTTTGGCTTCTGAACTTGTGGCCTCTGCTCCACATGATAGTCATATTAAGGTTCGGGAGCAGTGGGAGGCACCATAACGGGCCATCGAACTATGAAAAGTTCACCACGATTATAGGCATGTTCAATGGTGCGAGGCCTTGGAGGGGGAACTGGGGCTTCAGTGTCCAAAGTGGCTTTAGGAGCCATATTGTCTTCGGGCGCCACATTGTCTTCAGCCATGACAGTGTCATTGGCTTCAGCATCATTGTTTATGGCACCTCAGTAGTTTCAACCTCCGCTTGTTCTCTAACAGGAGGATCAGGCACAAAATCATTCTCCCCGAGAATGATTGGTTCAGTAGGAGGGGGTGTAGCAACTCTTTCTTCTTCTCTTGGTTCTTCTTTTTCTTCATCGACTGATGCAGCTGGAATGTCTTCAGCAGCTTTAGCTTCAGATTCGGAGACATTCACAGTTGGGGTGGCTTCAGGAAACACTTGACGTGCTACTGAGCTTTGTTGCACTTCCCCTTCTGGAATGCTCGACATGGTGACCTGTGGCCTGGGGCCTTTGCGAAGCCTGCGGAAAGCGAGCGACGCCTGTGGTGACGGAGAGGTCTGTACCATGTAGTTATCATCGTCAAGCACCAGAGTGGTGACTTGAGGTGTTGGAGTTTTGGGTGTGTCTTCATGAATGAGGGTGTCTTCTGGAGGGCGATCTGCCCATGAATCATCCTGAGCAATTGGCGTCAATGGACGACCAATGCTGATGAGTTTGTTGTTCGTAAGAACAGGCGATGATACCACTTGATGCTCGAGATGAGGAAGGACTTCATCATCTTCTACATTGTCTTCACGATCAATGTGTTCAGATGTGGTGGGGTCACTAGTTGGAACTTCGTCATCTTCAGGAGCCTCTGTGAAAGCAGGCTCGTGAATCACTAGGCGACGCTCTTGGTTGGTGCAGGATGGCCGAGCAACAGAGATGTGCTCAATCACAAGGGGCTCAGAAGCCACGGCACGCTCTTTCTTTCAAGACTTTGTCTTCAGCTTCTTCTTCGATGGGGCTTCATCAGAGGTGTTCTTGTTCTTGCGCTTCCTGGCATCAGCTTCAGCTTCCCTAGTCTTCTTCAGTTCTCAAGCTGCTAAGGGGACCTTAGGCTAAGAGCCTGTCATGCTGGAAGGGAAGACAATACGAGGTTCTTCCTGCCTTGGTGCTTCAGTTCGGACCGCAGCAGACTTCTTTGTTTGCTTGGCAGCCATTCTTGGGTCGATGCCAGGACGGCCAAGAGCCTTGCGCTTCTCAGCCTCATTGTGTGCTTGAACACATTTCTGCGCAAAGTACTTCATGCGCTCTCTTGAACCTTTAGCTTCTTCACGCTTCTTGTGAAACTGCTCCTTGAGCCCATGCAACATCTTCCACGCTAAGCTTGGCCATGTTCTTCTTGAAGTGACCCTTCTCATAGTCAATTTTGTTCTTCAGCTCAACAATTTTCTGAGCCACAACCAGCTCATTTGCAATAGCTCCATGGAAGGTGACGTTGATGTCCACAGGAAGCTGAAGATCATTGATGCTTATGCTCTGGTCGTTGAACCACTCATCAATGAAGTTGTTTAGAATATCCACGTCAAAGAGGGGTAGATTGTTCAAGATCTCGGCCTCTTGTTTGCTCTTGATGAGTTGCTCAAGGGCGTCATCACCAAGATCTTCGTCACTTGACAGATCAATGATGCCTTCTTTGTTCCTGAGAACAGCAGCTGAAGTCAGTTCATGCCCAGAAATCTTCTTGGCATTCTTGGTTTTCTTTGTTTTCTCGGCCTTCTTGGAGACACGAGATAAGTCTTCGGACTGTACACTGGCTTCAGGAGGTGCAGTGGCCAATGGCTTCACACGCGAAGCTTTTGGTGGTGCAGGGGGCTCTAAAGCCTTTGATTTCTTCATCTTCTGCGGCTTTGGTGGTGCTGGCGCATCTTCCGAGTCTGCGTCATCAGCAGAGTGCTCAACTGTAGCCCCCTGTACAGCAATGTGAGTAAGAAGGCCATCGAGGTTCTAGAAGGGGCTGATGACATTTGGATTGGCATCACGGGTGCCATCAGCCCTTGGAACAGATGGACCAGGGTTGAAGTCGAGTCCAAGGTCCGTCTTCTTTTTGATAGCAGACTCCTTGGCAAATTGATAATTGCGCTTGAAGAGATTGTCGTCGCGACACCGTAACAGTGATGATGGGTTGGCATTCTCTAGTTGTGGTCCTCGGAACATGCAAGGGTAGAAGCCTTGAGCAATGGCTTCAGACTTGGACTTGGGATGCATATTTCTGTATAGAATATCTCCCCAGGGGCCCTTGATGGCGTTCTTTTCAGCATATTCAACAGTAACAAATCTGTACATGAACCATTACTCTGCCCAATATCTTCGAATCCATTGGATTCTGGTCTTGCGCCCGCCATAGCTCTCCTCATGATTGGACATGTATAGCTCATCTCCATGGCGCTGCCTGCCACCCTTTCTAGCTGATTTCTGTGTTGCCATTGTATTCAGATTAAAAGGCTTCAAGACAGTGAATGGCTTCCTCTTACTAGTCAGACATGAACTGGCTTCAGGTGAGTGAATATGACACTGTAAGAACTCTGCAAATGAATGCAGACTATGAGAACCAAAGGATTCTCCCACGGACATGTACCTGTGACAGCATTATAGATGTGTGGGAAGGGGAAGAGGTCATATGCATTCTCAGAAGATTTTGAAGATAAATTAGTTTTGAAGACATTGACCTCATAGCGCGAAGACATTCACTTGTTTGAAGAGAGTCGGTTCCAGATTTGTATGAATCCATGAATAAGTACAAGTGAGGAATCTGACTAGTTATGAAGCATAAGTGAATATACTTGGCATGATATGAGATGCAGATAAGGATGGATCTATATTTGGAAGTGAAGAAACCACTTTTTGTTCAAGTGGATGGATCTGACGGATCTAAAAGGCAGTAAAAAGTAAGATTTAATTACCGCTTGATGAACTGCTAGACAAGGTGAAGAGAGAGGTCGAGCAGTTCATTCTCCCGCGCCCTAACTGGCAGAAGACACCTACGGTGGCGGCGGAGAGGACGAGGTCCGTGGCCAGCGTGAGGACGACGTCGAAGAGGTCGCGGCAGCTAAGCGCTTTGTCTCCAGCGTCGACGCGAGCTAGTAGAGGCGCTAGGGTTTTTGTGAGGTGGAGAGGTGGAAGAAGAGATAATGATCACGGTGAGTTACATATTTATAGGGATAGGGATAGCACAGCGTAATTATGCAGGTGCCCCTGGAGGTTCACATACGAAGGACACGTGGCTTGCATGCAACTCATTGGGAGTTTATCCATGTTCCCACGCATGCCTCGATTGTCGGGTGGTCGTTCCGGCTTCTCTGGTATTCAGGAAAAAGGATATGGTAATTAAACCAGATTCAAATGTTTGTCTCTATGTCTTCTACTAACAAGGACTCAGAGAAGACAATCGACAGGTTTCAATAGAATGCATATGATTTGGACAGATAGAGTTTGAGATAGAAGTACAGAGGGGGTTAGGGTCTGATCACATTCACTTAGATCAAGAAAAGATTCAAGCATGAAGACACAGCAATAGGTGAATGTTGTAGAGGATAGAACACGAATATATATATATATATATATATATATATATATATATATATATATATATATATATATATATATATATATATATATATATATATATATCAGACCAACTCAACATTGTGAATATAAACCTTGAAGTCAAATCAATGTTGAAGACAAACCAAAAGCGAAGACTATGTGATTATGATGCCACATGAAACACTTCAAAATAATTTTTGTGGTGGAGTTACCCACCGTATAGGAAGTATTAGACCCAGACACGACGCACAATTATCGTGGCGCTCGAAGTCAAATTCCGAATGTACTCACACTTAGAGTGTATGTCTTCATTGATTGAAGATATACATTACTTTGTGTGTTGCACATCTAAGTCGTCAACATGCATAGGCATTAGAATGTGTGTCCAATTACAAGACATTTGAGGATTCTAAGATATTTAGCTCACACCACAACTTGTAAAATCTTTTCTCATCCAAGGGCTTTGTGAAGATATCTGCAATTGCTCTTCAGTGTTGATGTGAATGATATCAATATCTTCCTTCATGACATGATCACTACTAGGGAAAACCTTATACAAAGAATCTTAGTAGCAGCGCGGTCTAAAAACAGACGCTACTGCTAATTAGCAGTAGCGAGCTTCAGAAAACCGCGCTACTAATAGCACGGTAGCAGTAGCGGTCTAGGTGAAACAAGCGCTACTACTATAATTGCCACGGCGTTGCCCCAAGTCTAGATATAGTAGTAGCGCCCTTCCGAGGACGCTCTACTACTAAAGTACTTAGTAGCAACATTTTTCTTCAAAACACACTACTGCTAAGTATTGCACCTAATTAAGTTTAGTCCCATACTGCTAAGCGAACAAGGTGTTTACCACCTTAAATATGTTACTTCTCAAACTATCTCGAGCACTTGGTCTTCATTGAACTATATGTGTAGGATTTGTGGCTCCAATATGAATCTTCACTTGTGCCTATACAGGTACTGTGAGGATTCATGTTGACTATTTAGATTCTACACAAAAAGATCAATGATGACCAATGTATATATTTGAAGTTTTTACATGCTTAGACTTAGAAGTAGCGAGTTTTCAGGGCAAAGCGCTACTGATATTATAAAACAGAAAGGAATAGCTGGAGCGCGTTTTTCTTGACACACTATAGCTAACTTAGCTATAGCGCGTTCAGGCAAAATGCGCTGCTGCTAGTTTGACTTAACCCCCGGCCGCGCGGGCTCAAAATTTCTCTAAGTCCTTCCCCTCCACTTCCCCCTCTCCCCCAACTGCTCCATCGTCGCCGTCGACCTGCCACTCTCGACCTCACCACCGCCACCCTCAACCTCACCACCGCCGCCGCCCGCAGCACACCCTCGACGCCGCCCCCGACCTCGACGTCGCCCCCGACCGCGACATAGACGCCGCCCTCCGTCGTGCGCCCGAGCCCTTACCCCGTCCTCGATGCCGCCTGCCAGGCCCTCGCCGCAGTCATCGTAAGGCTCTGCTTCTCCTCTCCCTACCCTCCTCTCTCTCTGCTAGGGCAATTCATATATGTGTTGATGTTGTGTTGATGTTCATATGAACCCTAGGTGTTCATATGAACCCTAGATTTGTTTAGGGCAGTAGGCATTTTTTAGCATTTAGGAAAAATGATTAGCAATTTTTTTAGGAAATTAGCTAGGGCAAATTTTTATGAAAACGCCTAAACAGTAATTTCATTCAAAAACAAAAAACAGAATTGTTTTTCTTTCAAAAACTTGGTTAAACTAATTGTTGCTATGTAACCAAAAAACAAGGTTGTTGTTATATGATATATGTCATTGATGTTCATTTGCACATTCCATTATTGAAGTGGTTCGATTGTGCCCAAGTGGCTTTGTTGTTTCTAGGGAATGAAGTCGAGTGGCCTATGTTTTGCCGGAATGTTGATTCATTTCCGTTCCGGCAAATTTTAGGTTCTCGATTTGTCCACTTTTTAGTAAAAGTCATGCCAAAAATTTCCGTGAATTTCGGCATGACTTGTGCTACAAACTAGGACATATCAAGTGCCCGGGATTTGCCGCACCGGGAAGGAGTCAACATTCCTGCAAAGCATAGGCCTTTTTTATGTCATTATTCATTTTATTAGGTTGTTACATTTGTTGTTATTTTTTAGTTAAAGAAATTTTTCCCGCATCGATGTCGACGATGCCTATCCCGCATCCTCGTCATCGAGTCGGCGGAGGACGCCTGCGTCACCCGATGGGCCATGTCCGGGACTGGCCTCCGCCGGGGTGGTATTGGGAGGCGCTACCTACCAGGGGGCGCGGGTTGGTGAGGAGACAGCCTGTCGTTGACCCAAACCTTCTTTGGTGGCGGTCCCGTGGGCCAGTAACGATCCAGAGGCTCGAGGACCCTGCGGCGGTGGTGCGTCACTGTTGACGCGCACGTTCGTCGCTACTTGTTTGCGTTGGAGCACAAGTTCTGCAATACCTGGCAGGTTCTCCAGGGATCTCACTGGAGCTATGATCCTGTGATTGTTCCTTCTCTTTGGGTGTCCACCGCCCGTGCCGATACCCGTTGTGCGCTAGGGTTTTAGTTGTATTAGTGATGTTATATGTATGATAATATTCGGGATGTATTAGTGATAATATTCGACGATGTACGGATGCATGAGATGATTTAATTTTGCTTATTGAATGCATGCTAATTTGAATACTTATTTATTTTACGATTTGGTTTTGCTTATTGAATGCTCATGTCAATATGAGTCCAATAAGATATTTTGAGTATCCTGTAGTTGTCTTCGATCGATTTTCAATTAATGTTTCAACTATGAACATAGGAAACGTCTAACAACAAAAAGGATTTCGGTATTTGCAAATACTGCGAAGACGAGCGCAGCCTGTGCGACGGAATCTTCCTAGATGATGATAGGCACTTCAGCATCAAGCTGGACGTGAACTTCTAAGTGGATACAGTAAGTCACAACGACAAGTCTTTTTCGTAATTAAGCATGACATCTGCTTATTTCCGTTCAAGCAAACATGTCCAGTGCTTGGTAGACAAGACCTACTACTGTCCCGGGGCTGAACTAAACTGCGAGGAGCTAAGTCATTATGTCTCATGGCTTGACGATCTTGATACTGTCAAGACAAATAAAATTCCTGCAGTTAGAAATGTTAGTACTGAAAACATGCGACAATAGTGTTCGTAATGAACTACGGTCACATCTATTTAGGAAAGATGGTAAGATTTTTACTATTTGTCCTTAGTGCATCTTTTGCATACATTATTTTTTAAGCTAAACTTCATTGCTAAGTATGTTACTATACGATGTTCTTCAACAGGGACTCCCGATGAATGTTGTGCCTCATGGGATCGAGACTAAAGGTACCATGAGTATTGTTAGCTTACGGCCAAGATATCCTACAATGCACTTTAGTGCATTCAGGATTTCTAATAGCGAGCAATGCTTAATAGTGAAAGACTGGACCAAATTTCTGATGGTGGAGCGCAGAGAAGTACTAGGGGGCAGCAATCAGAAGCGCAGCCCACGATTAGGAGACAGGTTCATCTGCATGCTCCAACTTGATGAAGGAGGAGAGCTACACATGTTTTATGTTATTTTACCTGAGAGAGAGCAGCAGGAGTGATTTGCTAGCTAGAAATGAGTTTGAAGATGATGATGTGCTACACTATGACTATGATGATTAAATAGCTAGTGTTGGTGGTAATGACTATGATGATTATTATTAGCTAGTGTTGGTGGTGATTAGATAGCTACCGCATCTAGTGTTGGTGGTGATTAGCTAGCTAGAGTGAGTTTGATCGGATGATGATGACTATGGTGGTTAAATAAATACTGTTGGTGGTAATGACTATGATGATGATTAAATATCTTGTGCTGGCGGATTAGATTCAAGTGGAGGCAACATGTGGTGCATATCGAAAGTACTACTAGTCCAAACTAGATCAAGTTTGGATTAGTAGTATACTTTTGACATGCACCACATATTGCCTCCACTTGAAACTGCTGTAACACCCCGGATATGATTTACCCAATATGTA
The DNA here is from genome assembly GCF_002162155.2 of Triticum dicoccoides. Taxonomy (NCBI): domain Eukaryota; kingdom Viridiplantae; phylum Streptophyta; class Magnoliopsida; order Poales; family Poaceae; genus Triticum; species Triticum dicoccoides. The sequence continues at coordinate 204,835,780 of NC_041380.1, forward strand.
ATCCAACTCTTGCTGTTTCCGGCATTAAGTTATTTTATTTTCTTGGGTTCAAGTCTTTGTCTCCTTTGTCCCCAAACCCTAGCCCCGCTTCTCTCCGTGCGCCGGACGTGTCCGCCGGCGCCGGACAACGTCCGCCGCCACCGCCGCCCAACCAGGAGCTGCCACATGTCCCGCCGGGACCTCTCCCCGCCGCCGGCCCGGGAGGCCCGAACCGGGCCCCCGAGGCCCATCGCGCGCCCCGCCGCATGGGAACCACCACGCCGCCCATCCCGCGCGCCGGCCGCCATCTCCGCTGCCTTCCGCTGCCCTTCTCCATCGCCGGCGCAGCCACACCCACGGGCGCGAGCCGCCACCGTCCGCCCCGCGCCAGCGTGCGCCTCATCTCCGCCGGCGTCTCTCATCGTCGAATCGGGTCCGGCCATCCCTCCGGTCTTCTTCCTCCTCTCCGGTCATCTCCGGCGAGCCCAGCCGGTGGACCTCGTCATCCGTGCCAGATCTGGATCTCAGATCCACAACACCCCGGTTGACTTTTTGCCCGAAACCCTAATTTCTTTGCTATGTTCATCGCATCGTAACTCCGCATCCGTAGCTCCGTTTTGGGCATATGGCATATCAAAATGTTCGTCTCAGAGAGCACATCATTTCATCTCATTGCATCATTTTCATTTGAGCTCATCTTGATGCCCGAAATTCTGTTGGAAGAGTGCTATTTGAGATAATTGTCAGATCTGCTGCTCCAATTAGATATTTGTCATTTTTGCCATTATTATGTGTGCACGATATGCCCCTGAGCTCTACATGTGTTTTGTTATATGTTTTGCCAACTTTCTAGAGGTGCAACCCATGTATTTTTGTGATGTGTGTGGTGACTTGCACAAGCTTGCAAAGTGGTGCATTCGTTAATGCTGATTTCAGGGACTTAGCAATTCCACCAAGTCCTTGATCTGTTTATCTCAATATGTCATATGTTCATGTTGTTTCCTAGTGATCCGTGCCTCTTTTGAGGATGATCAGTAAGGATGTTTTGTTAATCTTGTAGTGATCTATCCATCGATGTCTTTGTTTGCAATTATGGAGCACCCTAGCTTGAGTCAATCTTGCTCTACTTTTCTCATTTCGTGAATCTGGGCAGATTGTCTACTTGTTAGCGATTTTGCCGAGGATGTTGTAGTTGATCCGTGCATGCTATGTTATTGTTCTTGCCATGTCTAGCTTGTATAATATGTATTCTTGATGGGTGTATGCTTAGATTGTCATGAATTACTCTGTAGTGAGTGCATCGAGCTCGTAAACATGCCTACTTGATATCTGATTTGCATGCTCTAGTTTTTCACTAAGTCTGAGAACTGATTATGTTTTTGCCATGTTCACATGCTTGCAAATGTATTTTCTGATCCCTTTTGGCTCAAGGTCACTAAGGGAATTTTGTTAAGCTCTTTGAGTAGCTCCATGCCATGCTTTACTTTGCCATGTTCAGGTCCTATAGCATATAGTTTTCATGCTCCAAAGTGTGCTATCTGATCTGAAATTCCAGACAAGTGTTAATTTCACTAAGTCTGAAATCTGTTTGCCAAATGCATTTTTGCCATGCTTGTTTGAACCTGTTAATGGATGAATTGGCCGTAGCTCAGTGTTCATCTTTTGTTAAGCATCATGAATGGCTTCCTGCCATGTATTTTGTTGCCATGTTTGAGTGTTGTAGCATGTTCATGTTGTTACATTTAGATGGCTACTTGTTGTAAATCGCAGACCGGTGCCATATTTGAATTGTTTGCCATTTCCAAACCGTGACTCCGATTCCGGCGTTCTTTATATCGTTTTCAAGAGATTTCATCTCACCTTTCCAGTGGCACACTTGGATTACCATGTTGAGGCCAGGTTCATTCATTCCTTGTAAAATCTTGCATATGCATCCCATATCGCATCCCGCATAGCATACCATCTTTGCATCATATTGCTTGAGCTTTGCACGTTGTTGATTGTGTCCTTGTTGCTTGTTTGTCTTCTTTGGGTAGATCCGGGAGACGAGTTCGCTAACGAGGAGCCCATTGAGTTTGCTTTCGAGGATCCAGTCAACTCTGACAACTTTGCAGGCAAGATGATCATTCCCTCGAAATCACTACTATCTTTGCTTTGCTAGATGCTCGCTCTTTTGCTATGCCTATGCTACGATGGCTACCACTTGCTTATCATACCTCCCAAATTGTCCTAGCAAACCGTTGATTGGCTATGTTACCGCTTTGCTCAGCCCCTCTTATAGCGTTGCTAGTTGCAGGTGAAGATTGGAGTCCGTTCCTTGTTGAAACATTATTTACTTGTTGGGATATCATTATATTATCTTGTTATCTTAATGCATCTATATACTTGGTAAAGGGTGGAAGGCTCGGCCTCTCGCCTTGTGTTTTGTTCCACTCTTGCCGCCCTAGTTTCCGTCATATCGGTGTTATGTTCCCAGATTTTGCGTTCCTTACGCGGTTGGGTTATAATGGGAACCCCTTGATAGTTCGCCTTGATTAAAGCTTTCCCAGCAATGCCCAACCTTGGTTTTACCATTTTCCACCTAGCCTCTTTGTCCCTTGGGTTTCCGGAGCCCGAGGGTCATCTTATTTTAACCCCCCCCCCTGGGCCAATGCTCCTCTGAGTGTTGGTCTACCTGTCAGCTGCCGGTGGCCACCAGGGGCAACTCTGGGCTAGCCTACCCGTACCTAAGACCATCTGAGTGTGCCCTGAGAACGAGATATGTGCAGCTCCTATCGGGATTTGTCGGCACATTCGGGCGGTGTTGCTGGATTTGTTTTAACTTGTCAAAGTGTCTTGTAGAACCGAGATACCGAGTCTGATCGGAATGTCTCGGGAGGAGGTCTATTCCTTCGTTGACCGTGAGAGCTTGTCATGGGCTAAGTTGGGACTCCCCTGCAGGGATTTGAACTTTCGAAAGTCGTGCCCGCGGTTATGGGCAGATGGGAATTTGTTAATGCCCAGTTGTAGATAACTTGAACTTTAGCTTAATTAAAATGAACCAACTATGTGAGTTACCGTGATGGTCTCTTCTCGGTGGAGTGCGGGAAGTGAACACGGTGTTGGAGTAATGTTTGCCGCAGGTTTCCCTCTAGATACTCGCTCGCGCTTTGCCTCCTCTTCTCGCTCTCTTTTGCGAACAGGATAGCCACCATATATGCTAGTCGTTTGCTACAGCTTCACATACTTTACCTGGCCTTGCCTATTAAGCTTAAATAGTCTTGATCGCGAGGGTGTGAGATTGCTGAGTCCCTGTGGCTCACAGATTACTTCCAAACCAGATGGCGGGCCTGATGATTCCGTTCCAGATGACGCGCTTGAGCTCAAGTGGGAGTTCGACGAGGACTCACGCCGATACTACGTGTCTTTCCCTGATGATCAGTAGTGGTGTCCAGTTGGGGCGATCGGGACCGTATCGCACGTTGGGTTATCTTTTTATTTTGGCGCCGTAGTCGGGCCATGAGTGTTTGAATGTTGTAATGCTATTTATGTACTTTGATTGACGTGGCGAGTGTAAGCCAACTATGTATCTCCCCTTTTATTATCTATATTAGATGGGATGTTGTGAAGATTTCCTAACTTGCGACATTGCTTTCAATGCGGTTATGCCTCTAAGTCGTGCCTCGACACGTGGTAGCTATAGCCGCATCGAGGGCATTACAAGTTGGTATCAGAGCCTTCCTCGACCTTAGGAGCCCCCACTGCTTGATCGTTTTTAGCAGCCATTGTTGAGTCTAGAAAAATGTTTTGAGTCATTTAGGAATTATATATCGGAGAGTTTAGGAATTCTTTTTACTCCCCAGTCTCCTCATCGCTCTGGTAAGGAATCCTGACGTAGAGTTTTGACTCTTCTCTTCTCAAATTTCACTGAATTTTTTTAGGATCATGCGGGTATCTTGGAATCGTTTCGATGGTTTTATGACGAGAACATTGTTCTTGGTGCCTCCTGTCTTTAGGGGTTGTGGCAGTGTCCCGGGGAGTTGAGCTCCGAGGTGTTGTCGTCACAATTTTATCATTGCAGTTCTGGAATACCTGAGTTTAGTACGCCGACATCGAAAATCTCTTTTATGCAGCTCGTTGGTGAGATAACCTCGACGCCACCCAGTACTGGGGCGGGAGTTCGGGAGTATCGCCATAACTTGTATAACGGATGTTTTTTTCGAAGGTTGAGGTAGATGGTTTCCAAAGTTTTTCTCGGTTATGTGTTGAAGGATGGATACAGCTGCATGTAGGATTTGCTAGATTTGGGTGAGATATTATGCTTCCCCTGTATCCCCAACACCTGATTGCATAACCGAAATGGTTCGGGAGTTTCATAGGTGGGAATTCTTGTAGCTCTAGTTCTTCTTCCACGGATATTTGGTTTGAGATTGGGATTTCTTACCGAGTATTCGTTCTTGATCCGTACCTTGTTGATTTATTTCTCTACCTAAATTCTAAGTGGCTTCTCAATTTATGGATATGTGACCATTGCAATTGGAATGCATTCGTTCATTTTGTTTGGATGTGAAGACTATATGTTACAATTTCATCCCGTTTGATTCAGCTCATTTTATCTGTCAATGTGCTAATGGTTGTCACCCTCTTCAGGATGGCTCCCGCTAAGAGCACCAATCAAAATCAGAATCAGGATCCGCCACCACCTCCCCCTCCTCCGGAGGCATGGCAAGCTGTGATGGCCACAACCAATGCAAACACATAGTTGATCATGCAAATTCTTCAAGAGCGCAATCAAGCGAACCAAGGCAACCAAGGCAACAATCAGAATCACTTTGCTACACTCAACCAGTTCCTTGCTAACGGGCCAAAGACTTTCAGCAATTGTGTTGAGGCAACTGATGCTGATGATTGGCTCGTGGATCTATGCAAGCATTTCGAGTGCAGTAATGTCAGGCCTGAGGACTTTGTCAAGTTCGCTTCCTTCCAACTCAAAGACCAAGCTGCAGAATGGTTCCAGCATTACAAGGATTCCAGAGGAGGCCGTGTGATTACCTGGGATGAATTCCGTCAAGACTTCAAAGCTCATCATATCCCTCAGAGCATGGTTGAAAGCAAGCGTGAGGAATTCCGCAACCTGAAGCAAGGCTCTTTGTCTGTCTATGACTACAACAAGTTGTTTCAGAAGCTCGCCCGCTTTGCTAAGTAGGACGTCCCTGATGAGAAGAGCATGATATACCAGTTCAGGGGTGGTCTCAGAGAAGAAATCCAGCTAGCTCTTGTTCTCTTTGAGCCCTTGAGGTACGATGAGTTCTACAACATGGCATTGAAGCAAGAGGCTGCTCAACTGAGGTGTGATGCTTCCAAGAAGCGAGTCAGAGATGCTACTCCTTCTTCCTCTAGTCAAGTGGCCAAGCAGCAGAAGTATTGGCTTCCTCCTCCTCTGTTCCGTCAGCCATTTAAGAAGAGCAAAGGTGGCAGTGGATCTTCCCACCCACCCAACCCTGGCTTTCAGAACAAGACTTCGTCTCAAGCTCCAAGATCGAGTGCTCCGTATCACCGTCCGCTTTCAGAGGTCACGTGCAACAAGTGCCAACAGAAGGGTCACTACGCCAACAAGTGCTTCAATCAGAGGCATCTTCCTCCTCCTCCTCCTATGAGATCGGCAAGTACAGCTGTGGTCAAGCATAACCCCAAGCACGCCAAGGTCAACTTGATGAATGCAGCTCAGGCAGAGGACTCGTCAGATGTCATCATGGGTAACCTTCCTGTTAATAATATTCTTGCAAAAGTTCTTTTTGACACTGGTGCATCGCATTGTTTCATCTCGAGACCGTTTACATCTAGGCATGAATTGACTTCGCAAGTTTTGCCTAGTCCGTTAGCAGTTGTCTCTCCCAGTAGGCGCATGCATCCTAACTCCATTGCTCCGGATGTTACTATCACTTTGGGTGACTACAAATTTCTATCTTCTCCAACGGTTCTTGGTGACTCGGATATTGATCTTATTCTCAGAATGGATTGGCTTTCTAAGCACAAGGCGCATCTTGATTGTGCTGCCAGGCAGATTCAATTGACTCATTCATCTGAGGATGTAATTGTCTTTGCCGCTCGGGATAATACTATCCGTCTGTTTTCTCTCAATGAGAAGGGTGAACTGGATGCTATCTCACAGATTCCAGTCGTTTGCGAATATCAAGACGTCTTCCCAGAAGAGCTTCCAGGGATGCCTCTGCACCGGCCATTTGAATTCGTCATCCATCTTGAGCCTGGCACGGAACCAGTGTGCAAGCGACCTTACAAGCTCAGACCTGAAGAGTTGAAGGAGCTGAAGAAGCAACTCAATATTCAAGAGCGAATGGGTCTCATCCGACCTAGTTCTTCTCTGTGGGGTTGTGGTGTTCTTTTTGTGAAGAAGAAGGATGGAACGGACCGACTTTGCGTTGACTACCGTCCATTGAACAAGAAGACTATCAAGAACAAATACCCACTTCCCAACATCAACGAGCTGTTCGAACAACTCAAAGGCGCCCAAGTATTCTCCAAGCTTGCTCTCCGTATGGGTTATCATCAGATTCAAATCCGTGAGCAAGATATTCCCAAGACGGCTTTCAGGACAAGCTATGGTTCATATGAATACACTGTCATGTCTTTTGGCCTCGTCAACGCTCCTCCGACTTTCTCTCGCATGATGAACTTCATCTTCAATGCCTACACCAATGACTTTGTTTTGGTCTATCTCGACGACATTCTGGTCTTTTCGAAGAACAAGGAAGATCATGCCAAGCACTTGCATTTGGTGCTCGATAAGCTGAGGGAACACCAGTTCTACGCCAAGTTCTCCAAGTGCGTATTTTGGCTCGATGAGGTTCTTTATCTTGGGCATATCATCTCTGCCAAGGGTATTGCGGTGAATCCTGAGAAGGTGTCTGCAATTGTGAATTGGGAACCACCTCAGAACGTGAAGCAACTCCGTAGCTTCCTCGGTCTCGCAAGCTATTGTCGAAGATTCGTTGAAAACTTTTCTAAGATCGCAAAGCCTCTCTCAAATCTTCTCCAGAAGCACGTCAAGTACGTTTGGTCTCCGGAGTGTGACATTGCTTTCAACACTTTGAAAGAGAAATTGGTCACTGCTCCAGTTCTGACTCCGCCTGATGAATCCAAGCCATACGAGGTCTTTTGCGATGCCTCTCTTCAAGGTCTTGGCGCAGTGTTGATGCAAGAGAAGAAAGTTGTGGCTTATACCTCTCGCTAGTTGAAGCCCAATGAGAAGAACTACCCCACTCATGACCTCGAGTTGGCGGCAGTTGTGCATGCTCTTTTGACTTGGAGACATCTCTTATTGGGAAGGAAAGTGGACATCTTCACTGACCACAAGAGTCTCAAGTACATCTTCACTCAGCCTAATCTCAACCTCAGGCAGACTTGATGGGTCGAAATGATTCAGCCTAATCTGAGTATCGAGTATACTCCAGGCAAGGCCAATGTGATTGTTGACGCATTGAGCAGGAAGGCTTATTGCAACAGTCTGATTCTCAAGCCTTATCAACCCGAGCTTTGTGAAGCTTTCCGCAAACTTAATCTGCAAGTTGTTCCTCAAGGTTTCCTCGCCAGCCTTCAAGTCTGTCCTACCTTGGAAGACCAAATTTGCCAAGCCCAACTTCTTGATGCTATGGTGAAGAAGGTGAAGATTGGGATTACCAAGAGTCAACCCAAGTACAAGTGCTACCGCCTTGATGACAAGGATACTCTCTTCTTCGAGGATCGTATTGTTGTGCCCAAAGGTGACCTTCGTAAAGTGATCATGAATGAGGCTCACAATTCTCTCCTCTCCATCCACCCTGGGAGCATGAAGATGTATCAGGACCTCAAGCAGGCTTATTGGTGGACTCGAATGAAGCACGAGATTGCTCAGTTCGTGAATGAGTGTGATGTTTGCAAAAGAGTGAAGGCAGAACACCAAAGGCCAGCTGGTCTCCTCCAACCTCTTGCCATTCCAGAATGGAAGTTTGATCACATTGAGATGGACTTCATGACTGGGTTTCCAAAGTCCAAGCGTGGCAATGATGCTATATTCGTTGTCATTGACAAACTCACTAAAGTGGCTCACTTTCTGCCTATCAAAGAGTTAATCACTGCAGCTCAATTGGCAGAGCTTTATACCTCTCGGATTGTCTCGCTGCACGGTATTCCACAAGTGATCTCTTCAAGCCGTGGCAGCATCTTTACCTCCAAGTTTTGGGATTCTTTTCAGAAGGCCATGGGCACCAACATCCGCTTCAGCACAGCTTACCATCCTCAAACTAGCGGTCAAGTCGAGCGTGTCAACCAGATTCTTGAAGATATGCTCAGGGCTTGTGTGATCTCCTTCGGCATGAAGTGGGAGGATTGTCTTCCTTATGCTGAATTCTCCTACAACAACAGTTTTCAAGCAAGTTCGGGCAAGGCCCCATTTGAAATTATGTATGGCAGGAAGTGCTGTACCCCTCTCAACTGGTCTGAAACCGGCGAACATCATCTTCTGGGTAATGACTTAATCACAGAGGCAGAGGAAATGTGCAAAGTCATTCGAGATAACCTCAAAGAAGCCCAATCCCGCTAGAAGAGCTACTATGATAGTAAGCACCATGATTTGGCTTTCCAGATCGGAGATCATGTTTACCTCTGCATCTCTCCAATGAAAGGTACTCGTCGCTTCAGTATCAAAGGGAAGCTTGCCCCTAGATACGTGGGACCTTTCAAGATCGTCAGCAAGAGAGGCGATCTCGCCTATCGACTCGAGCTTCCTTCAAACTTTGCAAATGTGCATGACGTGTTCCATGTCTCTCAGCTCCGAAAGTGCTTCAAGACTCCTGAACGCACCGTCAACTTCGAGGACATTGAGCTCCAAGAAGATCTCTCTTATCATGAGCACCCCGTTGCTATTCTTGAAGAGACTGAACGCAAGACTCGCAACAAGTCAATCAAATTCCTCAAAGTCAAGTGGTCACACCATTCCGACCGTGAAGCTACCTGGGAACGTGAGGATCACCTCCGTTCTGAATACCCGGCGTTCTTTCAGTCCTAGATCTCGGGACGAGATCCTTTCGTAGTGGTGGAGTGTTGTAACACCCCGGATATGATTTACCCAATATGTAATCCAACTCTTGCCGTTTTCGGCGTTAAGTTATTTTATTTTCTCAGGTTCGGGTCTTTGTCTCTGTGTGTGTTGTTATAGTTGTCATGCATCTCATATCATGTCATCATGTGCATTGCATTTGCATGCGTGTTCGTCTCATGCATTCGAGCATTTTCCCCGTTGTCCGTTTTGCATTCCGGCGCTCCGTTCTCCTCCGAACGTCATTTCTACCTTTCTTTCGTGTGTGGGGATTAAACATTTCCGGATTGGAACGAGACTTGCCAAGCGGCCTTGGTTTACTACCGGTAGACTACCTGTCAAGTTTCGTACCATTTGGACTTCGTTTGATGCTCCAACGGTTAATCGAAGGACCGAGAAGGCCTCATGTGTGTTGCAGCCCAACACCCCTCCATTTTGGCCCAAACCCCTCCAAAACCCTCTCCATCATCTAGAGCGTTCGATCACGATCGCGTGGCCGAAAACCGCACCTCATTTGGACTCTCGTAGCTCCCCCTATGTCTATAAATAGGTCTCTCCCCAAAAATCGGATCTCCTTCATCCCCAAACCCTAGCCCCGCTCCTCTCCGCGCGCCGGACGTGTTCGCCGGCGCCGGACAACATCCGCCGCCACCGCCGCCAAACCGGGAGCTGCCACGTGTCCCGCCAGGACCTCTCCCCGTCGCCGGCCCGGGAGGCCCGAACCGGGCCCCCGAGGCCCATCGC
>NC_041380.1:204846253-204858902 GCF_002162155.2 Triticum dicoccoides
CGCGCCGGCCGCCATCTCCGCCACCTTCCGCCGCCCTTCTCCATCACCGGCGCCGCCACGCCCGCAGCCACCGCCGCCCTTCTCCATCGTCGGCGCAGCCACACCCGCAGGCACGAGCCGCCGCCGTCCGCCCCGCGCCAGCGTGCGCCTCCTCTCCGCCGGCGTCTCTCATCGTCGACCTCGGGTCCGGCCGCCCCTCCGATCTTCTTCTTCCTCTCCGGTCGTCTCCGGCGAGCCCAGCCGGCGGACCTCGTCATCCGAGCCAGATCTAGATCTCAGATCCACAACACCCCGGTTGACTTTTTGCCCGAAACCCTAATTTCTTTGCTATGTTCATCGCATCGTAACTCCGCATCCGTAGCTCCGTTTTGGCATATAGCATATAAAAATGTTCGCCTCAGAGAGCACATCATTTCATCTCATTATATCATTTTCATTTGAGTTCATCTTGATGCCCGAAATGCTGTTGGAAGAGTGCTATTTGAGATAATTGTCAGATCTGCTGCTCCAATTAAATATTTGTCATTTTTGCCATGATTATTGTGTGCATGATATGCCCCTGAGCTCTACATGTGTTTTGTTATATATTTTGCCATCTTTCCAGAGGTGCAACCCATGTATTTTTGTGATGTGTGTGGTGACTTGCACAAGCTTGCAAAGTGGTGCATTCGTTAATGCTGATTTCAGGGACTTAGTAATTCCACTAAGTCCTTGATCTGTTTATCTCAATATGCCATATGTTCATGTTGTTTCCTAGTGATCCGTGCCTCTTTTGAGGATGATCAGTAAGGATGTTTTGTTAATATTGTAGTGTTCTATCCATTCATGTCTTTGTTTGCAATTATGGAGCATCCTAGCTTGAGTCAATCGATCTCTACTTTTCTCATTTCGTGAATCTGGGCAGATTGTCTACTTGTTAGCGCTTTTGCCGAGGATGTTGTAGTTGATCTGTGCATGCTATATTATTGTTCTTGCCATGTATAGCTTGTATAATATGTATTCCTGATGGGTGTATGCTTAGATTGTCATGACTTGCTCTGTAGTGAGTGCATCGAGCTTGTAAACATGCCTACTTGATATCTGATTTGCATGCTCCAGTTTTTCACTAAGTCTGAGAACTGATTATGTTTTTGCCATGTTCACATGCTTGCAAATGTATTTTCTGATCCCTTTTGGCTCAAGGTCACTAAGGGACTTTTGTTAAGATCTTTGAGTAGCTCCATGCCATGCTTTACTTTGCCATGTTCAGGTCCTGTAGCATATAGTTTTCATGCTCCATAGTGTGCTATCTGATCTGAAATTCCAGACAAGTGTTAATTTCCCTAAGTCTGAAATCTGTTTGCCAAATGCATTTTGCCATGCTTGTTTGAACCTGTTAATGGATGAATTGGCCGTAGCTCAATGTTCATATTTTGTTAAGCATCATGAATGGCTTCCTGCCATGTATTTTGTTGCCATGTTTGAGTGTTGTAGCATGTTCATCTTGTTGCATTTAGATGGCTACTTGCTGTAAATCGCAGACCGGTGCCATATTTGAATTGTTTGCCATTTCCAAACCGTGACTCCGATTCCGGCGTTCTTTATATTGTTTTCAAGCGATTTCATCTCACCTTTCCAGTGGCACACTTGGATTACCATGTTGAGGCCAGGTTCATTCATTCCTTGTAAAATCTTGCATATGCATCCCATATCGCATCCCGCATAGCATACCATCTTTGCATCATATTGCTTGAGCTTTGCACGTGGTTGATTGTGTCCTTGTTGCTTGTTTGTCTTGTTTGGGTAGAGCCGGGAGACGAGTTCGCTAACGAGGAGCCCGTTGAGTTTGCTTTCGAGGATCCAGTCAACTCTGACAACTTTGCAGGCAAGATGATCATACCCTCGAAATCACTACTATCTTTGCTTTGCTAGATGCTCGCTCTTTTGCTATGCCTATGCTATGATGCCTACCACTTGATTATCATGCCTCCCGAATTGCCATGTCAAACCTCCAACCCACCATGTCCTAGCAAACCGTTGATTGGCTATGTTACCGCTTTGCTCAGCCCCTCTTATAGCATTGCTAGTTGCAGGTGAAGATTGGAGTCCGTTCCTTATTGGAACATTATTTACTTGTTGGGATATCATTATATTCTCTTGTTATCTTAATGCATCTATATACTTGGTAAAGGGTGGAAGGCTCGGCCTCTCGCCTTGTGTTTTGTTCCACTCTTGCCGCCCTAGTTTCCATCATATCGGTGTTATGTTCCCGGATTTTGCGTTCCTTACGTGGTTGGGTTATAATGGGAACCCCTTGATAGTTCGCCTTGATTAAAGCTTTTCCAGCAATGCCCAACCTTGGTTTTACCATTTTCCACCTAGCCTCTTTTTCCCTTGGGTCTCCGGAGCCCGAGGGTCATCTTATTTTAAACCCCTCCCCCCCCGGCCAGTGCTCCTCTGAGTGTTGGCCACCAGGGGCAACTCTGGGCTGGCCTACCCGTACCTAAGACCATCTAAGTGTGCCCTGAGAACGAGATATGTGCAGCTCCTATCGGGATTTTTCGGCACATTCGGGCGGTGTTGCTGGATTTGTTTTAACTTGTCAAAGTGTCTTGTAGAACCGAGATACCGAGTCTGATCGGAATGTCTCGGGAGGAGGTCTATTCCTTCGTTGACCGTGAGAGCTTGTCATGGGCTAAGTTGGGACTCCCCTGCAGGGATTTGAACTTTCTAAAGTCGTGCCCGCGGTTATGGGCAGATGGGAATTTGTTAATGCCTGGTTGTAGATAACTTGAACTTTAACTTAATTAAAATGAACCAACTGTGTGAGTTACCGTGATGGTCTCTTCTCGGCGGAGTCCGGGAAGTGAACACGGTGTTGGAGTAATGTTTGCCGCAGGTTTCCCTCTAGATACTCGCTCGCGCTTTGCCTCCTCTTCTCGCTCTCTTTTGCGAACAGGATAGCCACCATATATGCTAGTCGTTTGCTACAGCTTCACCTACTTTACCTGGCCTTGCCTATTAAGCTTAAATAGTCTTGATCGCGAGGGTGTGAGATTGCTGAGTCCCTGTGGCTCACAGATTACTTCCAAACCAGATGCAGGACCTGATGATTCCGTTCCAGATGACGCGCTTGAGCTCAAGTGGGAGTTCGACGTGGACTCACGCCGATACTACGTGTCTTTCCCTGATGATCAGTAGTGGTGTCCAGTTGGGGCGATCGGGACCGTGTCGCACATTGGGTTATCTTTTTATTTTGGCGCCGTAGTCGGGCCATGAGTGTTTGAATGTTGTAATGCTATTTATGTACTTTGATTGACGTGGCGAGTGTAAGCCAACTATGTATCTCCCCTTTTATTATCTATATTACATGGGATGTTGTGAAGATTGCCTAACTTACGACATTGCTTTCAATGCGGTTATGCCTCTAAGTCGTGCCTCGACACGTGGGAGCTATAGCCGCATCGAGGGTGTTACATAATCCACCTTCATTTGACACACTGTTATGGACATAATGATATAAACCTCATAATTGGTATTGTACTGTATAACGGCGTATAAATACACTAAAAATGAAAAAATGAAAAAATGAATACTAGTAGCGATGGATAGTAAACACGCTGCAACTAGCTAGATTAGCAGCAGCGCAGGAGAGAACAAGCGCTGCCGCTATGTGTCTTAGTAGTAGCGTGTGTCGCACGCGCTACTGCTAAGTAATAGCTGTAGCGCCTTATTAGTAGTGCCGTAGCCCGCGCTACTACTAGGGTTTTCCCTAGTAGTGGATCTCTGAGAAAATGATGAAGGATCTGAATGTGCTTTGTCTTCGAGTGCTGAACTGGGTTATGGGCAATCTTGATGGCGCTTTCATTGTCGCAGTAGAGTGTCACATGCTTCAGGTGGATGCCATAGTCCTTGAGATTTTTCTTCATCCACAGAAGCTGAGCGCAGCAAGATCCAGCAGCAATGTATTCAGATTCAGCAGTGGAGAGAGATACACAGTTCTGCTTCTTTGAAGACCAACAGACAAGAGATCGTCCAAGAAAGTGACATGTGCCTGATGTGAACTTGCGATCAACCTTGTCAGCAGCATAATTAGCATCTGAGAATCCAACTAGATCAAACTCCGAGCCCTTTGGATACCATAATCCTAGTGTTGGGGTGTAAGCCAAATACTGAAGAATTCGCTTCACAGCTAAGTGATGCAACTCCTTTGGTGCCGCTTGGAATCGGGCACACATGCAAACGTTAAGCGTTATATCTATCCTAGATGCACATAAATAGAGTAAAGAACCAATCATGGAGCGGTATACCTTTTGACCGAACTCTTTACCATTGTCGTCGGGGCCCAGATGACTTTTGGCGTCCTGTATCCTTTGTAGTCTTGCATTCCAAACTTCTTCAGTCAATCTTTGAGGTATTTCTCTTGTGATATGAAGATGTAGTTGCTCTGCTGGCGGATTTGAAGAACTAGGAAGAATTTCAGCTCGCCCATCATGGACATCTGATATTGCTCTTGCATCATGTGTCCAAACTCATCATTGTATCTCTTGTTGGTGCAGCCGAAGATAATGTCATCCACATAGATTTGGCACACAAATAGTTCTCCATCATATGTCTTCGTCAAAAGTGTACGATCTAGTGAACTGGATTTGAATCCTTTGCTCTTCAAGAAGTCTTTGAGTGTGTCATACCAAGGGCGAGGGGCTTGTTTGAGGCCATACAGTGCCTTGTTGAGCTTGTATACCATGTTAGGATGTTTTGGGTCTTCAAAACCAGGTGGTTGTGCGACATACACTTCTTCTTCAATCTTGCCATTCAGAAAAGCACTCTTCACATCCATATGGTACAGGAGGATGTTGTGATGGTTGGCATAGGCTAGTAGTATGCGAATGGCTTCAAGCCTAGCCACCGGAGCAAAGGTTTCATCGAAGTCAATTCCTTCTACTTGAGTGTAACCTTGAGCAACGAGACGAGCCTTATTTCTTACAACTTGACCATGCTCATCTTGTTTGTTGCGATAGATCCATTTGGTGCCGATGATGTTATGCTTACGAGGGTCAGGACGCTTAGCCAATTCCCACACGTTGTTCAGCTCGAACTGTTGAAGCTCTTCTTGTATCGCTTGAATCCACTCAGGTTCCATGAAGGCTTCTGCAACTTTCCTGGGTTCAGATATAGAGACAAATGCAAAGTGCCCACAGAAATTTTCTAGCTGTGTTGCTCTTGAACAAGTGAGCGGACCAGGTGCATTAATGCTATCAATTATCTTCTCAATCTACACTTCATTTGCAACACGAGGATGAACTGGACGAAGACTTTGGTCTTGTCGATCATTATCTTCATTGTCGGCATTGACTTCAGGCTGAGCATTGTCTTCGGGTTGATTAGGTGCAGAAATGATGAGTTCTTATTCAGCTCGAGCCTCTGAAGGTATGATTTCTCCAGTACCCATAAGCTTGATGGATTCACATGGTGAGACTTCATCTAGCACATTTGGCAGGTGCTCTCTTTGCGAGCCGTTAGTTTCATCGAACCGCACATCCACAGTTTCAACCACTTTATAGTGAAAGAGGTTGAAGACTCTGTAGGAGTGCGAATCCTTTCCGTAACCAAGCATAAAACCTTCATGTGCTTTGGGTGCAAATTTGGAAGTGTGATGTGGATCCTTGATCCAGCACCTAGCACCAAATGCTCTGAAGTAACTGATGTTTGGCTTCTTACCAGTTAGTAGCTCATATGATGTCTTCTTTAGAATCATGTGAAGATAAACACGGTTGATTACGTGGCATGTAGTATCAATGGCTTCGGGCCAGAATTTTCTTGGAGGCTTGTGCTCATCAAGCATCGTCCGAGCCATCTCAATGAGGGTTCTGTTCTTGCGCTTCATGATGCCATTCTGTTGCGGTGTGTACGAAGCTGAGAACTCATGAGTGATGCCCAATGTATCAAGATAAGTGTCGAGGCCTGTGTTCTTGAACTCTATGTCGTTGTCACTTCTAATGTGCTTGATCTTCATGTCGTAGTTCATCATGGCATGATTGGCAAATCGTCTGAAGACATCCCGCACTTCATTCTTGTAGAGGATTATATGCACCAATGTATATCTCGAGTAATCATCAACAATGACGAAACCATAGAGGAAAGCAGTGGTAGTAAGAGTAGAGTAGTGAGTAGGGCTGAATAAGTCCATGTGAAGTAGCTCGAAGGGACGTGATGTAGTCATGATTGTCTTCGAGGGATGCTTGGCCCTAGTCATCTTTCCAGCTTCGTAGGCACCACACAGATGATCTTTCTTGAACTTGACGCCCTTGATGCCTAAGACATGCTTCTTCTTCGCGAGTGTGTACAAGTTCCTCATGCTAGCATGCCCTAGCCTCCGATGCCAGATCCAGCACTCTGAAGCTTTTGCTAGAAGATATACGGCCAACTGTGGTCCTGCTGAGAAATCTACCATGTACAAATCGTCTTTTCGATATCCTTCAAAGACTAGAGATTTGTCAGATTCCATAAGCACAAGGCAACGATATTTTCAAATATGACAACCATGTTCAGATCACAAAGCATTGAGACAGACATTAAGTTAAAACCAAGGGATTCAACAAGCATCACTTTGTCCATGTGCTGATCCTTTGAGATTGCAACTCTACCTAGACCTAATACCTTGCTTTTACCTGTGTCAGCAAATGTGATGTGACTCTTGTCAGATGGACGTAAGGTTGAGTCCATGAGAAGACTTCGATCACCAGTCATGTGGTTAGTGCATCCACTGTCCATAATCCACTCATAAGCCTTTGGTATCGTACACTACAGTGCAGTTAGGGGGATAGGCTTCACCAAGTGAAATGTGAAGCATAAACATTTGATGACCAAGCATATTATCAACCTGGTTGGGGCAGATAGGATGATTTTCAAGGAATCCAGGAACAAAATACATAGTAAACCATTTGGGCATTTTATCTTGTGCCCCACAAGATGTTTTAGGTCCCCAGCATAAGCATCAGACGCCTTTGACTTTTGGCTGGAGACCTTTCCCTGCAAAAGAGAGTTAATTCTTCTTAACCACCCACATCTTCAGGGGTGTCTTAGAAGCAATGAGTCTAAGTGTAGCATCTGAGAACTTTGGCTTTGGAGCCCTAGAAAATAGCCTTGCAGGAGGAGAATAATACTCATAAGAATACGCAGAATAGTTCTTGGTCTTATGAACATAGTGGTTTAGTGAAACACGCTCATATTCATAAGTCTGAGTATGGTTTCCCTGCAAAACATTGGCATTAGGGTGACTCTGGTGAGTCCTCTGTCTATATGAAGCCTTTGGACCATATGAAGCCTTTGGTCTGGGGTTTGTCTTCTTCCCAGGTGGTGTCATGATGACATTCACCTGAATACTTTCAAGACAACTCTTGGGCATGCAGATCTTCTTCAAAGAGGGTCCATTTCTGCAGTTAGTACCAATATACCCGGCAAACACTTCACCATTCTGATTCTTAAACAGTTTATAGTTTGCATCAAAGGATTCATCAATGATAATAGGGTTAGCACAAGTGAAGCCAGATAAGGTAGATGGATCCACTGAAGGTCCCTTTGTAGCAACCCATGTGGTTTTGGGGTACTGCTCAGGCTTCCAGTAGGAACCATCAACATTCATTTTCCTCTCGAACCCAACACCCTTTTTTCTAGGGTTTTGGTTCAGAATCTGTTTCTTGAGGACATCGCACAGTGTCTGATGACCTTTGAGGCTTTTGTACATCCCTGTTTCAAGCAATGTCTTGAACCTGGCATTCTCATCAGAAATAGTAGTGGGATCCTTAGAAGAGGGGTTAGTTTCCACATCAGCAGTTGAAGACATAGCAGTAGTAGTAGCCGTAGAACATCCTACAACAGAAGCAGCATTATCACGCTCAGGACATTTTAAACATGGTGGCTCAAAGTCTTCCTGAGTGGAACTGATCCGTTGAGCGCGGAGTGACTCGTTCTCCTTTTGAAGATCTTCATGAGCCAATCTCAAGTTCTCAAGCTGTTGCTTCCTTTGAAGATAATCATAGGAGATCTTTTCATGAGAAGTTGAGAGCGTTTCATGACGACTTTCAAGTTCCGCGTACTTAACATGAATACTTTTAATGTCTTCAATTAAGGACTGAGTTCAAGTCATTTCTGCGTCCAACAGGTCATCACTTTTGTCTATCAACTTTTGACTATGTTCCATAGCATTTTGTTGCTCTCTTGCAATTTTAGCAAGTGTTTTATAGCTAGGTTTAGATTCACATTCAGAATCATCTTCACTTGAAGTTTGAAAGTAAGCATCGCGTGAGTTTACCTTAGCACCATGTGCCATGAAGCAGTAGGTAGGAGAAGATGGCTCAGGTTTGGGAGTCATTGTTTTGAGAGACTCCTTGAATTCGAGGAACCATGGGTCCTGACATGTTCGATGACCTTCATAGATGTCAGAGATCCGGTCCCACATAAGCTTTGCATTGCATAGATGCATGACGCACCTGAACTCATCTCTTGACAGACAGGAGCATATAACAGCCTTCGCCTTTGTATCCAGAAAGGTGTACTTCCGAATATCATCAGCACACGCCATCTTGCATAAATCGGTGAGACCAATATCCGTTATAGTCCAAAGTTCACTGCCCATAGCTAGAAGGTGCTTCCTCATCATAGCCTTCCATCGGGGATAATCATGACCATCGAAAATGCAGCACATAGTGGAGACCTTGATTGTCCCTACAGTCGACATAGCTAAAACTCCAGGTGGTTAAACCGAATCACACAGAACAAGGGAGCACCTTGCTCTGATACCAGTTGAAAGTGCTAGTTATCGACTAGAGGGGGGTGAATAGGCGATTCTTATGGAAGTCTTCAAAACACGAGGGCTTTGAAGACAAACAATAGGAATGAACCTATTGGTATGCAGCGGAAGGTAGACCACACTAGACAAGCCATAGTCAAGTAAGCAATGAAGTGAAAGCACAAAGACTATCAGCAGCTAGGTAGAATGGATCAGGATGGAAGATAGTATGAAACCAAACAACAATAGTCTTCACATAGTGAAGTTAATCAGATCATGCAAGCAAGCAATGACTTCACGAAGACAAACTATAAAGTAAAAGGAAGTGAAGGATTGAACCAGTAGCTTGATGAAGACAAGGATTTGGTAGACCAGTTCCAGTTGCTGTGACAATTGTACGTCTGGTTAGGGAGGCTGAGATTCAACTCAGAAGACTGCGTCTTCACCTTATTCCCCTTGAGCTAAGGACACACAGTCCTCGCCCAATCACTCTGGTAAGTCTTCAAGGTAGACTCCCAAACCTTCACAAACTTCATTCACCCGTGATCCACAATGACTCTTAGACGCTCAGAACGTGACGCCTAACCGGCTGGAGGATTCACAGTCCTCAAGTGTAACAAGTCTTCAGGTCACATAGATAGAAAGACTTCAGTGATGCCTAACACTCTTTGGCTTTGGGTGTTTTGGGCTTTGTCCTCGCAAGGATCTCTCTCTCCATCAAATTCTTCGGAGGTGGGTTTCTCTCAAACGACAAAAGCCATGCACTAACTGTGAGCAGCCACCAATTTATGGTGTAGGGGTGGGCTATTTATAGCCAGGAGGCAACTCGACCTAATTTGTCCAAAATGACCCTGGGTCACTATGGAACTGGCACGTGTCCAACAGTCAGATTTAAAACACACGCGGCAGCTTGACTTGGGCTACAAGTAAAGCTAACTTATCCAGCTCTGGATAAGATTTGCTCTCATTGTCTTCGCTCGAAGACATAGGATTTGGTTGAGCATCACATCAGTCACTCTGACTTTGTTCACATGGACCCCACTTAACAGTACAGTGGTTCCTATGACTCAATAAAGAAGAAAAGGAAACTATGAAACAACTATGTCTTCGTACTCCATAGTCTTCATGCGATGTCTTCTCATGGCATAGTCTTCAATGTGAATGTTTTCACAGACCACCATTGTCTTCAGTGTCTTCACACATTTTTAGGGGTCATCTCTGGTAGGTAAACCGAATCAATACGGGACTATTACCTGTGTTATCTTACAATTCTCACAAACACATTAGTCCCACAATCAAGTTTGTCGTCAATACTCTAAAACCATCTAGGGGTGGCACTAGATGCACTTACACAAACTTTTGAAAAGAAATTGAGGATAACTCCAAAAGAATTAGAAGAGTCGGATATGATTCTGTGAAAGACCTATGGGTTAGGGCCCACTCAAAAGAAAACACTATTGGAAATGATTACTCGAAAGAGAGATGCACCGGTTGAGTTAAATGGCTCGAATGAGATAACAACCTCGAAATAGCTTGAACGGATTAAGAATGGAAACACAAATATTCTGAGATATCGTCCACACTCCGGAGAGAAAATAGAGAAAGTTGAAAAAACAAGAGAGCCTTGGATAAGAAATTGCAACATGGCAAATATGTGAAACAAAAGGAAGAGATATGATCAACATCGAAGCTTGAATTAGTCCACCGGAAAAGAAAACGAGAATGATGAATGATGAGCTTGAAGCTCCTAAGCATCTTCATGAGGAAACACCGGATAAGAAAATTGAAGGGGAAAATGAAGAGACTTCACATGAATAAATTGGATACTTGATTAAGAAATCTGAGTCCTTGAAGAAAAGGGTGGGATGGTGGGAAAACAAAGGCAACTTGGGACAGGTGAAACAGACAATCCTCAGGCTTCTCAACAATGCATGTATGGGATACTTGAAGGGAAATGCACCGGTTGGAAAAGAAATGGCATGACAATCTCGATGATCAAGAAGGATTAGCATTCACATAGAAATATGAGAACACTGCTTAGGAAAGGTATGGAATCAACACTTGATATTGAAGCAACTCGAATACCACAACTCAAAACAAAACAAGGGATTTGGCTTGCGGAAATAAGCCGGAAACAAACATGTGATAGAGATTTCTCCCGAAGTGTTCGCGATGAGGCCCCACAGGCACAACGTACAACGGACATCATGAATGAAAAACGAGACATCCCTGAATTGGCATAGCCAAGGACTCTGTAAGATGCCTAGCGACCATTGTAAATCGACCGTGAAAAACGATCCACTAGACGTTGGACCCCAATCTCAAATCATACATGTGTCAAAAATAAATCATGGGTAACTACTTGAATTCCCACCTATTAACTCCCGAAACTTTCTGGTTATGCAATCCGGTGTTGGGGATACAGGGAGGCACAAATATCTCACACAACTAACAAATCCTACACTCCAACTGTATCCACTAGTCAACACATAACCAAGAAAACCTCGGAAATTCTGTACCTTATACCTTCGAAAAACAGCCAATATACTAGTTGTGGCAATACATCTGATCGCTCTCCCCAGTATTGGGTGTCGCCAAACTACTCTGTCCACTAGTAGCATAGAAGCGCTTTCGATGTCGGCGTCCTCTGGTATTCCGGAATTGAAATGATAAGCACTATGACGAAAACACCTTGGAGCTCAACTCCTCGGGACACTGCCACAACCCCTAAATATCACGAGGCACCATGACAGAATCCCCGTCACGATGATATCAGGTCGATTCCACAATACCCGCATGATCTTAAAAAAATGAGTAAAAATGATAGAAGAGTGGAAAACCACCAATGTCACGAGTCCTCACGAGAGTGATGAAGGGGATAAGGAGTAAAAATAATTCCTACTCTTCTATATATAACTAGACTCAAAATAGTTTTCTTCTAGACTCATCAACGGCAGCGGTTCGATCAATCAAGGGGGCTCCTAAGGTCGGTAAGGCTCTGATACCAACTTGTAGCTCCCAAGATGTGGTTCTATCCCGATCACATGACGAATTCATGATTGGGGCACAATCGCATTTCGAGCACATAACAAGGTGGATATCATTACAACGTACCATGTACTGAATAGATGAGAATACAAGATAAAGGCTTACACTCGCCACAAGCTACAACATGAATACAACAGTTCATCAATACATAGCAACCATCATACAGGAGAGCAGGATCTAACTACGAATGATATCAAACGAAAAAGAAGAACGACATCCACCCTGCTAATCCCAGGCACCCGACCCGGAACCTATCCCTTGATCGAAGAAGAAGCAGAAGAACTCCAAACAAGCATGTGTCGCTCTCTCGTCAGATCATCGCATTACCTGTACCTGCACCTATTGTTGTAGTAATCTGTGAGCCACGAGGACTCAGCAATCCCATTACCATGGGTATCAAGACTAGCAAAGCTTAATGGGTATGGAATGGATAAGTGGTGAGGTTGCAGCAAGCACTAAGCAATGTTTGGTGGCTAACTTATGAGTACAAGAATAAGATGAGAAACTATGCAAACGGTCGCAAACTAGTAATGATCAAGAAGTGATCCTGAACTACTTACGTTCAAACATAACCCAACCGTGTTATCTTCCCGAACTTCGTCGAAAAGAGACAATCACGGTTACACACGCAGTTGGTGTATTTTAATTCGGATCTGGTGTCAAGCTCTCTACAACCGGATATTAAAAACTCCCATCGTCCACATAACTATGGAAACGGCTCTCGAAAGTTTAAACCCTGTAGGGGTGTCCCAACTTAGCCCATGATAAGCTCTCACGATCCGCGGAGGCAATCCTCCATCTCGGGACAACCCGATCAAACTCGGAATCCCG
>NC_041380.1:204861028-204868748 GCF_002162155.2 Triticum dicoccoides
CCTGGCTACGCTCGCGGGCCTCTGGCCGCGTCCGGCCGTGCCAGTTGTCGCGCGTGCTCGCCCAGCCGCGACCCAGTGCGCGTCCGCTCACAACACCGCACCATGCCGCCCCGCTCTGGCCACTGTCGCCGGCGCCGGGCCATGCGCCGACCCCCTTCACCCGTTGGCCGCAGCGCCCTGTCGGGCGGGCTAGCGCCCGTCGCCCGCTGTCCGCTCCAGCGCCCGAACCGGCCGCCCCTCGTCTCCGTCCTGCCGGCCTCGAACACGGCCTCGCCGGAGCCCGGTCCGGCCACCGCGCCCCTGCCCCTTCCCTGTGTGCGTTCGTGCACAGGAGGGAGGTGGCCTGAGCCACTTACAGGTGGGGCCCTCCCCCTTGTAAATCAGAAAAAAGAAAAGAAAAAGGGAAAGAGGAGAAAAATGAAAATGAAAATGAAAATGAAATTAGTAAAAGAAATAATTAATTAATTAAATAATTAGTGAATTAATTAAGTTAATTAATTGGGTTTAACTAAATTAATTAGAATTAGTTAACCTAATCAAGTAATTAAGCTAATTAACCTGTTTAGTTAAACTCAGACAATGACAATTGGGACCCACCTGTCAGGTTGACCAGGTCAACGGTCAACGTTGACTGCTGACGTCATGCCGACGTCAGCGAACACTATTCTGGATAATGTTGATTTAATTAATAATTAATAAATTAGAAAATGATTTAAAACTTTAAAAATTAATATAAAATAATCCGTAACTCGGATGAAAATACTTTCTACATGAAAGTTACTCAGAACGACGAGATGATTTCGGATACGCAGTCCGTTCGTCCGCCACACACCCCTAACCTATCGAACTCGCAACTTTTCCCCTCCGGTTCATCTGTCCGAAAACGCGAAACACCGGGAATACTTTCCCGGATGTTTCCCCCCTTCGTCGGTATCACCTACTACCGCGATTGGGCACACGTAGCATCGTTACTTGTCATGTCATGCATCGATATGCATTTGCTTGCATTGTATTCATTGTTTCTTCCCCCTCTTCTCTCCGGTAGACTACGAGACCGACGCTGCTGCTGCCCAGTTCGACTACGGAGTTGACGACCCCTCTCTCTTGCCAGAGCAACCAGGCAAGCCCCCCCCCCTTGATCACCAGATATCGCCTATTCTACTCTATACTGCTTGCATTAGAGTAGTGTAGCATGTTACTGCTTTCCGTTAATCCTATTCTGATGCATAGCCTGGCATTGTCGCTACATCTGTTGATACCTTACCTGCAATCCTATATGCTTAGTATAGGATGCTAGTTTATCATCATTGGCCCTACATTCTTGTCGGTCTGCCTTGCTATACTATTGGGCCGTGATCACTCGGGAGGTGATCACGGGTATATACTATACTTACATACATACTATACAGATGGTGACTAAAGTCGGGTCAGCTCATTGAGTACCCGCAAGTGATTCTGACGAGGGGGCTGAAAGGACAGGTGGCTCCATCCCGGTAGAGGTGGGCCTGGGTTCCCGACGGCCCTCGACTGTTACTTTGTGGCGGAGCGATAGGGCAGGTTGAGACCACCTAGGAGACAGGTGGGCCTGGCCCTGTTCGGCGTTCGCGGATACTTAACACGCTTAACGAGATCTTGGTATTTGATCTGAGTCTGGCTACGAGCCTATACGCACTAACCATCTACGTGGGAGTAGTTATGGGTATCCCGACGTCGTGGTATCAGCCGAAGCACTTCAGACGTCAGCGACGGAGCGGCGCGCGCCGAATTGGACTGGAACGCCACTAGGCTAGGTCTGCTTTCGGCCGCCCACGCAACGTGCAGGTGTGCTCAGGGCGATGGGCCCAGACCCCTGCGCGCTTAGGTTTAGACCGGCGTGCTGGCCTCTCTGTTTTGCCTAGGTGGGGCTGCGACGTGTTGATCTTCCGAGGCCGGGCATGACCCAGGAAAGTGTGTCCGGCCAAATGGGATCGAGCATGTTGGGCTATGTGGTGCACCCCTGCAGGGAAGTTAATCTATTCGAATAGCCGTGATCTTCGGTAACAGGACGACTTGGAGTTGTACCTTGACCTTATGACAACTAGAACCGGATACTTAATAAAACACACCCTTCCAAGTGCCAGATACAACCGGTGGTCGCTCTCTCTCAGGGATACGAGGAGAGGATCGCCGGGTAGGATTATGCTATGCGATGCTACTTGGAGATGCTACTTGAAGATGCTACTTGGAGGACTTCAATCTACTCTCTCCTACATGCTGCAAGACGGAGGCTGCCAGAAGCGTAGTCTTCGACAGGATTAGCTACCCCCCTCTTATTCTGGCATTCTGCAGTTCAGTCCACTGATATGGCCTCCTTACACATATACCCATGCATATGTAGTGTAGTTCCTTGCTTGCGAGTACTTTGGATGAGTACTCACGGTTGCTTTCTCCCCCCTTTTTTCCCCTTTTCCTTTCTTTCTGGTTGTCGCAACCAGATGTTGGATTTCAGGAGCCAGACGCCACCGTCGACGATGACCCCTACTACACCGGAGGTGCCTACTACTACGTGCAGCCCGCTGACGACGTCCAGGAGTAGTTAGGAGGATCCCAGGCAGGAGGCCTGCGCCTCTTTCGATCTGTATCCCAGTTTGTGCTAGCCATCTTATGGCAACTTGTTTAACTTATGTCTGTACTCAGATATTGTTGCTTCCGCTGACTCGTCTATGATCGAGCACTTGTATTCGAGCCCTCGAGGCCCCTGGCTTGTATTATGATGCTTGTATGACTTATTTTATTTGTAGAGTTGTGTTGTGATATCTTCCCGTGAGTCCCTGATCTTGATCGTACACATTTGCGTGCATGATTAGTGTACGATTGAATCGGGGGCGCCACAAGTTGGTATCAGAGCCGACTGCCTGTAGGAATCCCCTTTCCAACTCCTCGGCCGAAGTTGAGTCTAGCCATTGCAAAACTTTTACTAACTTGGCTGTGTGCCTTACGGGCCCACGTCACCATTGGGTGGTATTAGGATCTTTTATTCCTCGACCTATACTCTGGGACTCTTATTTCTCTTCTATTCGGGTTAAATGATTTTGCTAAAAACAAAACTAACTTTAGGTTGTCGCAAGTACTTTCTCCCGGAGAGCCACTTGTTACCGATGACCGCCTGCTGCACCAGAAGATTCCGAAGATACTCTACGATGTGCTCTCGAGACTATGTGCCATCGCTTTTGCAATTCACTTCCATCGATAAATCCCTCTGGATAACTACTTACACCTATTGTTCATATTGCCATCCCCAGTTGCTCTTGTTATTACAAGATGTCCTGAAATACTCTTCGATATTCCGAGAATTCTTTACGCTTACTGCCCTGCAGTTCCTTGCTGCATGAATACCCCTACGGATAATTACTCGCGCTTGCCGAGTATCCGCTCATCCCCAGTTGTTCTTGTGTTTCACAAAGGTCTTCAAATAATATACGTTCTTCCGAAAATCCTCTGGAGCCTTTGGCTCTTGAAATTCTTGCTTGCTTGCCTTATGGTTAATCCCATAACTCTCGTAGTCTTATTGACATTCCTTGTCATTATCATTTTTGAGTCTGTTGACTCAATATGTTTGCGAATGCACGCAATCATCTTTGATCCTTATAAGTTACTTTTCCGGCTGAGCTGCCATTCTTTTAACTGGAATTGGTTCTCGACCAATCCAATTGTCGTTGATTGTACCATAAGGCTATTCAACTTATCCATCCCTAATCAGAGCATTGCTTCTGATCCCTTGATTTGGAAATCATAATTCCTTTGCATTTGACAATTGAGTTAGTCAGTTGTTTCTATAATCTGATCTCCTTGCATTCTTCTTCCTCTAGTTGAGTACCGATACTCGTATCAGATCCTTTGTGGACCACCAAGTCCTTTGTTGGATTGTTATCCGACAGTGTCCTTCACATTTGATCACCTTGTGAGTTCTTCCCTTGATACATAATGCCTTTGTTAAGTTGTATCCTCTGCTTGGCCAACCATGCTCTGCTTTCGGGCTTGTGTTATTTACTCTTGAAACTTGTGGTATATGTTTCTAAGAAGCCCCGATGGGATTGAACCAACGCCTTCCCTCATCGGTGTGAACCCGAAAGATTTCACGAGTCATACTTATCTGGTATTGCACCAGGTAAAACCTTCAACAACTAATGTCATCTTCGAAATACGAGAGGTGAATGGAAGATTATGCATTGAGGAAGTGGGAGTCGACCTTGAACTTTGCGTTCATGCCCATGGACACGATGTACATCTTCTCATCGAAGCTTCTTTTAAAATCAATTATTCCCTTGGTATAAGTTCATCTTATATCTGAGATCTGGCCTTTTTGCAATCATGGTTATGACCATGTTCTCCTTTAAATATCATGTCCTGTGCAAGTTAAAACAATTGTCTTCTATGGATTAATACACCCGTCCAATCTTTACTTTGATCTTGTGTCAAGTATTACCCCCTGGTATCTCGAGATTATCATGGAACTGCATAACTTTTTATGAGTTCTTCATCAAGTGCTACCTTCCCATCGATTTCAATTTTTCGCGGGCTCTGAGTTATTGAACACTCAAAGACACCGATAACTGAACCGAGTCCGCTCTTCGGTTCAACAACTCTTCAGTAAGCCTCTATAAGTACGAGTTTGTACCCGATCACGCCATTCCTAGCCTGTTTGGCTATATCATTGTCGTGACGATTCTAACTGTGCTACCTGGTCCTTATTCTCGGAGCACCAATTTTCGACGATGAACTAACCTTACGTCGATCCTCATCGTCATATCATTTTGCCTTGAACAACAAGCTTGGTTTCGAGTTGTGTCGTACCCTTGGTTCCAATAACCTTTCACTTCATCATTACTTGACTTGATGTCGTTACCGATCGATTACATCTTCATGAACTCTCGCGACAAAGGTGTCGTGATCATCAACATTCTGAGCTCATCCAGGATATCAATTGAATTCATGATGAGACATACCATCCTTGCCCTCGATGAATTGTGTTCTCATCGACCACTTTATTGCCTTCCGTTCAACACAAACTTGTTCGTGTTTTGTGTTATACCTTGAGATCCTTGCTATCCAGCATTGTTCTCCTTTACCTTGGAGTATTGCCATCTTTTATGTCAAGAATGTTGTGAGAATTTCACCACCTCTCAAGAATTCTTGGTATCGTGATACTTCTCACCATCACCATTCTTTCTTGGTCCTCGTGTTGATTCCAACCGGGGTACCAACAAGTGAACGGTGTTGTTTGGATTCTGCACTTCTAGCAACCCTATTGCTTTGAAGTTAATGGTCGGTCGTTCGTTCTTAAACTATTGATTATTGAATCACCATTCTAACATTGGTCGTGCAACCCAACCCATATTTTGGGCGCACCTTTCAACCAATGTTTAATTGTGTATGTTTTCCGTGAGCATACTTCCTTATATCATTTGATCTGACAAATGTTATCTCCTTGTTCACTTAATTGTGGAAATCCATCTTTTGGAAATCTCGATGAATCGCCGTTGAGTTCACCAGACACCTCTTTGTCCTCTCCTTGGATTAATGATGAACTCTTGTTAACGGAAATCACTTCATAGTTCATTTCCCGAGAACCTTACATTGTCATCTCGTCAATTGTGTTGCACCTTTTCTTCTCAGGCTTACTAAGTCGGAGGTATCCTGGCACTAATCAGATCTGAATCTAGGTCAGATATGATGGTTGGAACATATTTCCAAGAGTTACAACAATGGTCCTTATGTGACCCGGTAAGGTGATGTCATGCCTAGCACACCTGGCTGGAGGCCCAATTGTTATAGTTTCCCTTTTCAGCCAGGCTATCCTTTCTTCCATGAGGAAATTGTAAGACTTATTCTATAAGTTCTTCCTGATGGACCCTTTTTGTTTCCAAAGTCTGAACTTGCTTGAAGACCATGTAATGCTATCTCGAAGCATGTTTGTGGAACTCCGATTGTCAACAAGGACATTTGAAGCCAATGCTAAATGTTTCCTGCTAAATTATCCAAACACCGCTGTATGGGTAATGTCATAAAAATTCTCTCCCTTACCTAAAGGGTTTTCTACATTATATCCTTTCATGCATATCCTGCTCTGCTTGTCCTTGGGAAGGATATACCCCTGAAATATGTGTTTAACACATTTTCCTTTCCATTGTTCTGTTTAATCTGATAATCATATTTTCCTTTCCATTGTTTGATTTAACCTTTCTTGTGATCTATATGACCTAAGCAGTAATATTCTCCTGCTTATGTAAACACCTCGTGGTACCGCTCTGTCAATAAGACCCTGTTACTATTGTTGATGACATTTCAGTAACCACCGATGGACGAGAACTTTGCCTACTGGCCCGCCTCGTTTCAACGAGCAGGGAAATGGTTCTCCTTGTCCCTCGCCTTGGTACCGATGTAGTTGCTGACATATAACTGACAGGCTAACCTCCGACATGCCTTACTTGCATGATCGTGCAAGACATCACCGCCTTCCTACTTTTAACCCACATGGTGGGCCCATAACCCACAGTTCCACAGGATCGAAACCTGACTCTCCTGTACACCCCCTGTTCCCAAAGTTATTCCTCACGCGTGGCCTCGTGTGTAATTCACGAGCCACCTTCTGATGAGATCATCAATTTGGTATCAGACGCAATACTTATTCCCATTGCTCTGAACCCCTTTCACACTTCGCTTCAGGCAATGAACGATTGCCTATCCGCTTGAAACTTCTTATTGCACCGTCTTACTTTGCTCTCGATGTGTTTCATTTGTTCAACTCGAGAGATACTCATATGTTCATACTTGGGAAACCCCCAGAAGATTTTCCCTTGTAACATCCTATCGTTGTAGAGCTGCCCCTTACCTATTCGTAAGTACGATGGAGATCCCGAAGAAAGGATGACAAATTGATCATGGTGACTTGAAGCAGTGAAATGAAGACATCAACGAAAGGGATCAACCTCTTCGAAAGGGAAGCCAAGACCGAGAAGACTCGTTAGGTTTTTCGCTACCAACACCTTCGCCCCTTACTCCCCTCTTAAATCTCGGGACGAGATTTCTGGTAGTGGAGGAGAATTGTGACGCCCGGATAATTAGGCTACAGTAATCCCAAGATAATGATGCCACGTCACCACGGTTACTGTTGTTAATTTCGTGTTAGTTCAAAATCGATTCGAAATTAAAACTTAAAATAAAGTCAAATGGTAAAGATTTTCAAATATTAAAACTAAGATGTTGGGGTGTTGCCAAATAATGCATAGGTAATTATTGTGGAGAAACCACACTTTTATAAAACGTTTAAAGACTCTAAAGTAATTAAAACGCAGCTATGACGATTAATTAAATGCCCTTTTAAAATAATAATAATGCAAACTATTTTAATTAGGTGTCATACTTATTGGAGCAGTAGATTAAATTATAACATTAATTTAGGAGTTGTATTTATATTTTATAAAACAACAATTAAAAGAATGAACTAGAAAAGAAAATTAAATAAAAAGAAAAAGAAAAAAAAAACAGAACTAACACACACACAAAAAAAAAGGAAAGAGAAAGCCCCCCCTGGGCCGTGGCCCAACTGGACCAACCCAACCGGCCCAGCCGGCCACCCCACCAGGCCGGCCCAAACCCCACCCCTTATCCACTCCCCTCACCCCCGCAACCCTAGCCGCCACCCACTCGCCCCTCACTCCCACTCCCGCACGTCGCTCCT
>NC_041380.1:204868949-204945988 GCF_002162155.2 Triticum dicoccoides
AGCCGCTCCCGACCCCATCGCCGCGACGCCGCGCCGCCCCGCACCCACGTCGCCGGCACCCCGACGCCGGCCGACAGTCGTCGCCTCCTCGACCCCAAGTCGGCGCCCCGCTACCTCAACGCGTCATCCTAGGCCTCGCCGCTTCGTCCACGGCTGCGCCATCGCTGAACTGCGTCGTCCTCGTCGTTCGCGTCCCCGTCTCCTCCTCATCGGCGCCGACACGCTTCGCCAACCCCTTCTCTCCAACGATGTGAGCGACCACCCTCCTCTCCTTGCTGCCTCGCTCGGAGCGCCTCTCCCCGTCGCCGCGCCCCCGTCTGTTCCACGCTGCTTCTCGCTGCCGTCGTCGCCCCGTTCCCCTCCGTGCGGGCGCTCGCGCTCACAGCGCGTCGACCACGCCCGGGCGCCCGCCGCGTTCCCTGGCTACGCTCGCGGGCCTCTGGCCGCGTCCGGCCGTGCCAGTTGTCGCGCGTGCTCGCCCAGCCGTGACCTAGTGCGCGTCCGCTCACAACACCGCACCATGCCGCCCCGCTCTGGCCACTGTCGCCGGCGCCGGGCCATGCGCCGACCCCCTTCACCCGTTGGCCGCAGCGCCCTGTCGGGCGGGCTGGCGCCCGTCGCCCGCTGTCCGCTCCAGCGCCCGAACCGGCCGCCCCTCGTCTCCGTCCTGCCGGCCTCGAACACGGCCTCGCCGGAGCCCGGTCCGGCCACCGCGCCCCTGCCCCTTCCCTGTGTGCGTTCGTGCACAGGAGGGAGGTGGCCTGAGCCACTTACAGGTGGGGCCCTCCCCCTTGTAAATCAGAAAAAAGAAAAGAAAAAGGGAAAGAGGAGAAAAATGAAAATGAAAATGAAAATGAAATTAGTAAAAGAAATAATTAAATAATTAAATAATTAGTGAATTAATTAAGTTAATTAATTGGGTTTAACTAAATTAATTAGAATTAGTTAACCTAATCAAGTAATTAAGCTAATTAACCTGTTTAGTTAAACTCAGACAATGACAATTGGGACCCACCTGTCAGGTTGACCAGGTCAACGGTCAACGTTGACTGCTGACGTCATGCCGACGTCAGCGAACACTATTCTGGATAATGTTGATTTAATTAATAATTAATAAATTAGAAAATGATTTAAAACTTTAAAAATTAATATAAAATAATCCGTAACTCGGATGAAAATACGTTCTACATGAAAGTTACTCAGAACGACGAGACGATTTCGGATACGTAGTCCGTTCGTCCGCCACACACCCCTAACCTATCGAACTCGCAACTTTTCCCCTCCGGTTCATCTGTCCGAAAACGCGAAACACCGGGAATACTTTCCCGGATGTTTCCCCCCTTCGTCGGTATCACCTACTACCGCGATTGGGCACACGTAGCATCGTTACTTGTCATGTCATGCATCGATATGCATTTGCTTGCATTGTATTCATTGTTTCTTCCCCCTCTTCTCTCCGGTAGACTACGAGACCGACGTTGCTGCTGCCCAGTTCGACTACGGAGTTGACGACCCCTCTCTCTTGCCAGAGCAACCAGGCAAGCCCCCCCCCCTTGATCACCAGATATCGCCTATTCTACTCTATACTGCTTGCATTAGAGTAGTGTAGCATGTTACTGCTTTCCGTTAATCCTATTCTGATGCATAGCCTGGCATTGTCGCTACATCTGTTGATACCTTACCTGCAATCCTATATGCTTAGTATAGGATGCTAGTTTATCATCATTGGCCCTACATTCTTGTCGGTCTGCCTTGCTATACTATTGGGCCGTGATCACTCGGGAGGTGATCACGGGTATATACTATACTTACATACATACTATACAGATGGTGACTAAAGTCGGGTCAGCTCATTGAGTACCCGCAAGTGATTCTGACGAGGGGGCTGAAAGGACAGGTGGCTCCATCCCGGTAGAGGTGGGCCTGGGTTCCCGACGGCCCTCGACTGTTACTTTGTTGCGGAGCGACAGGGCAGGTTGAGACCACCTAGGAGACAGGTGGGCCTGGCCCTGTTCGGCGTTCGCGGATACTTAACACGCTTAACGAGATCTTGGTATTTGATCTGAGTCTGGCTACGAGCCTATACGCACTAACCATCTACGTGGGAGTAGTTATGGGTATCCCGACGTCGTGGTATCAGCCGAAGCACTTCAGACGTCAGCGACGGAGCGGCGCGTGCCGAATTGGACTGGAACGCCACTAGGCTAGGTCTGCTTTCGGCCGCCCACGCAACGTGCAGGTGTGCTCAGGGCGATGGGCCCAGACCCCTGCGCGCTTAGGTTTAGACCGGCGTGCTGGCCTCTCTGTTTTGCCTAGGTGGGGCTGCGACGTGTTGATCTTCCGAGGCCGGGCATGACCCAGGAAAGTGTGTCCGGCCAAATGGGATCGAGCGTGTTGGGCTATGTGGTGCACCCCTGCAGGGAAGTTAATCTATTCGAATAGCCGTGATCTTCGGTAACAGGACGACTTGGAGTTGTACCTTGACCTTATGACAACTAGAACCGGATACTTAATAAAACACACCCTTCCAAGTGCCAGATACAACCGGTGGTCGCTCTCTCTCAGGGATACGAGGAGAGGATCGCCGGGTAGGATTATGCTATGCGATGCTACTTGGAGATGCTACTTGAAGATGCTACTTGGAGGACTTCAATCTACTCTCTCCTACATGCTGCAAGACGGAGGCTGCCAGAAGCGTAGTCTTCGACAGGATTAGCTACCCCCCTCTTATTCTGGCATTCTGCAGTTCAGTCCACTGATATGGCCTCCTTACACATATACCCATGCATATGTAGTGTAGTTCCTTGCTTGCGAGTACTTTGGATGAGTACTCACGGTTGCTTTCTCCCCCCTTTTTTCCCCTTTTCCTTTCTTTCTGGTTGTCGCAACCAGATGTTGGAGTTCAGGAGCCAGACGCCACCGTCGACGATGACCCCTACTACACTGGAGGTGCCTACTACTACGTGCAACCCGCTGACGACGTCCAGGAGTAGTTAGGAGGATCCCAGGCAGGAGGCCTGCACCTCTTTCGATATGTATCCCAGTTTGTGCTAGCCATCTTATGGCAACTTGTTTAACTTATGTCTGTACTCAGATATTGTTGCTTCCACTGACTCGTCTATGATCGAGCACTTGTATTCGAGCCCTCGAGGCCCCTGGCTTGTATTATGATGCTTGTATGACTTATTTTATTTGTAGAGTTGTGTTGTGATATCTTCCCGTGAGTCCCTGATCTTGATCGTACACATTTGCGTGCATGATTAGTGTACGATTGAATCGGGGGCGCCACAGGCAGATAGGATGATTTTCAAGGAATCCAGGAACAAAATACATAGTAAACCATTTGGGCATTTTATCTTGCGCCCCACAAGATGTTTTAGGTCCCCAGCATAAGCATCAGACGCCTTTGACTTTTGGCTGGAGACCTTTCCCTGCAAAAGAGAGTTAATTCTTCTTAACCACCCACATCTTCAGGGGTGTCTTAGAAGCAATGAGTCTAAGTGTAGCATCTGAGAACTTTGGCTTTGGAGCCCTAGAAAATAGCCTTGCAGGAGGAGAATAATACTCATAAGAATACGCAGAATAGTTCTTGGTCTTATGAACATAGTGGTTTAGTGAAACACGCTCATATTCATAAGTCTGAGTATGGTTTCCCTGCAAAACATTGGCATTAGGGTGACTCTGGTGAGTCCTCTGTCTATATGAAGCCTTTGGACCATATGAAGCCTTTGGTCTGGGGTTTGTCTTCTTCCCAGGTGGTGTCATGATGACATTCACCTGAATACTTTCAAGACAACTCTTGGGCATGCAGATCTTCTTCAAAGAGGGTCCATTTCTGCAGTTAGTACCAATATACCCGGCAAACACTTCACCATTCTGATTCTTAAACAGTTTATAGTTTGCATCAAAGGATTCATCAATGATAATAGGGTTAGCACAAGTGAAGCCAGATAAGGTAGATGGATCCACTGAAGGTCCCTTTGTAGCAACCCATGTGGTTTTGGGGTACTGCTCAGGCTTCCAGTAGGAACCATCAACATTCATTTTCCTCTCGAACCCAACACCCTTTTTTCTAGGGTTTTGGTTCAGAATCTGTTTCTTGAGGACATCGCACAGTGTCTGATGACCTTTGAGGCTTTTGTACATCCCTGTTTCAAGCAATGTCTTGAACCTGGCATTCTCATCAGAAATAGTAGTGGGATCCTCAGAAGAGGGGTTAGTTTCCACATCAGCAGTTGAAGACATAGCAGTAGTAGTAGCCGTAGAACATCCTGCAACAGAAGCAGCATTATCACGCTCAGGACATTTTAAACATGGTGGCTCAAAGTCTTCCTGAGTGGAACTGATCCATTGAGCGCGGAGTGACTCGTTCTCCTTTTGAAGATCTTCATGAGCCAATCTCAAGTTCTCAAGCTGTTGCTTCCGTTGAAGATAATCATAGGAGATCTTTTCATGAGAAGTTGAGAGCGTTTCATGACGACTTTCAAGTTCCGCGTACTTAACATGAATACTTTTAATGTCTTCAATTAAGGACTGAGTTCAAGTCATTTCTGCGTCCAACAGGCCATGACTTTTGTCTATCAACTTTTGACTATGTTCCATAGCATTTTGTTGCTCTCTTGCAATTTTAGCAAGTGTTTTATAGCTAGGTTTAGATTCACATTCAGAATCATCTTCACTTGAAGTTTGAAAGTAAGCATCGCGTGAGTTTACCTTAGCACCATGTGCCATGAAGCAGTAGGTAGGAGAAGATGGCTCAGGTTTGGGAGTCATTGTTTTGAGAGACTCCTTGAATTCGAGGAACCATGGGTCCTGACATGTTCGATGACCTTCATAGATGTCAGAGATCCGGTCCCACATAAGCTTTGCATTGCATAGATGCATGACGCACCTGAACTCATCTCTTGACAGACAGGAGCATATAACAGCCTTCGCCTTTGTATCCAGAAAGGTGTACTTTCGAATATCATCAGCACACGCCATCTTGCATAAATCGGTGAGACCAATATCCGTTACAGTCCAAAGTTCACTGCCCATAGCTAGAAGGTGCTTCCTCATCATAGCCTTCCATCGGGGATAATCATGACCATCGAAAATGCAGCACATAGTGGAGACCTTGATTGTCCCTACAGTCGACATAGCTAAAACTCCAGGTGGTTAAACCGAATAACACAGAACAAGGGAGCACCTTGCTCTGATACCAGTTGAAAGTGCTAGTTATCGACTAGAGGGGGGTGAATAGGCGATTCTTATGGAAGTCTTCAAAACACGAGGGCTTTGAAGACAAACAATAGGAATGAACCTATTGGTATGCAGCGGAAGGTAGACCACACTAGACAAGCCATAGTCAAGTAAGCAATGAAGTGAAAGCACAAAGACTATCAGCAGCTAGGTAGAATGGATCAGGATGGAAGATAGTATGAAACCAAACAACAATAGTCTTCACATAGTGAAGTTAATCAGATCATGCAAGCAAGCAATGACTTCACGAAGACAAACTATAAAGTAAAAGGAAGTGAAGGATTGAACCAGTAGCTTGATGAAGACAAGGATTTGGTAGACCAGTTCCAGTTGCTGTGACAATTGTACGTCTGGTTAGGGAGGCTAAGATTCAACTCAGAAGACTGCATCTTCACCTTATTCCCCTTGAGCTAAGGACACACAGTCCTCGCCCAATCACTCTGGTAAGTCTTCAAGGTAGACTCCCAAACCTTCACAAACTTCATTCACCCGTGATCCACAATGACTCTTAGACGCTCAGAACGTGACGCCTAACCGGCTGGAGGATTCACAGTCCTCAAGTGTAACAAGTCTTCAGGTCACATAGATAGAAAGACTTCAGTGATGCCTAACACTCTTTGGCTTTGGGTGTTTTGGGCTTTGTCCTCGCAAGGATCTCTCTCTCCATCAAATTCTTCGGAGGTGGGTTTCTCTCAAACGACAAAAGCCATGCACTAACTGTGAGCAGCCACCAATTTATGGTGTAGGGGTGGGCTATTTATAGCCAGGAGGCAACTCGACCTAATTTGTCCAAAATGACCCTGGGTCACTATGGAACTGGCATGTGTCCAACAGTCAGATTTAAAACACACGCGGCAGCTTGACTTGGGCTACAAGTAAAGCTAACTTATCCAGCTCTGGATAAGATTTTCTCTCATTGTCTTCGCTCGAAGACATAGGATTTGGTTGAGCATCACATCAGTCACTCTGACTTTGTTCACATGGACCCCACTTAACAGTACAGTGGTTCCTATGACTCAATAAAGAAGAAAAGGAAACTATGAAACAACTATGTCTTCGTACTCCATAGTCTTCATGCGATGTCTTCTCATGGCATAGTCTTCAATGTGAATGTTTTCACAGACCACCATTGTCTTCAATGTCTTCACACATTTTTAGGGGTCATCTCTGGTAGGTAAACCGAATCAATACGGGACTATTACCTGTGTTATCTTACAATTCTCACAAACACATTAGTCCCACAATCAAGTTTGTCGTCAATACTCTAAAACCATCTAGGGGTGGCACTAGATGCACTTACACAAACTTTTGAAAAGAAATTGAGGATAACTCCAAAAGAATTAGAAGAGTCGGATATGATTCTGTGAAAGACCTATGGGTTAGGGCCCACTCAAAAGAAAACACTATTGGAAATGATTACTCGAAAGAGAGATGCACCGGTTGAGTTAAATGGCTCGAATGAGATAACAACCTCGAAATAGCTTGAACGGATTAAGAATGGAAACACAAATATTCTGAGATATCGTCCACACTCCGGAGAGAAAATAGAGAAAGTTGAAAAAACAAGAGAGCCTTGGATAAGAAATTGCAACATGGCAAATATGTGAAACAAAAGGAAGAGATATGATCAACATCGAAGCTTGAATTAGTCCACCGGAAAAGAAAACGAGAATGATGAATGATGAGCTTGAAGCTCCTAAGCATCTTCATGAGGAAACACCGGATAAGAAAATTGAAGGGGAAAATGAAGAGACTTCACATGAATAAATTGGATACTTGATTAAGAAATCTGAGTCCCTGAAGAAAAGGGTGGGATGGTGGGAAAACAAAGGCAACTTGGGACAGGTGAAACAGACAATCCTCAGGCTTCTCAACAATGCATGTATGGGATACTTGAAGGGAAATGCACCGGTTGGAAAAGAAATGGCATGACAATCTCGATGATCAAGAAGGATTAGCATTCACATAGAAATATGAGAACACTGCTTAGGAAAGGTATGGAATCAACACTTGATATTGAAGCAACTCGAATACCACAACTCAAAACAAAACAAGGGATTTGGCTTGCGGAAATAAGCCGGAAACAAACATGTGATAGAGATTTCTCCCAAAGTGTTCGCGATGAGGCCCCACAGGCACAACGTACAACGGACATCATGAATGAAAAACGAGACATCCCTGAATTGGCATAGCCAAGGACTCTGTAAGATGCCTAGTGACCATTGTAAATCGACCGTGAAAAACGATCCACTAGACGTTGGACCCCAATCTCAAATCATACATGTGTCAAAAATAAATCATGGGTAACTACTTGAATTCCCACCTATTAACTCCCGAAACTTTCTAGTTATGCAATCCGGTGTTGGGGATACAGGGAGGCACAAATATCTCACACAACTAACAAATCCTACACTCCAACTGTATCCACTAGTCAACACATAACCAAGAAAACCTCGGAAATTCTGTACCTTATACCTTCGAAAAACAGCCAATATACTAGTTGTGGCAATACATCTGATCGCTCTCCCCAGTATTGGGTGTCGCCAAACTACTCTGTCCACTAGTAGCATAGAAGCGCTTTCGATGTCGGCGTCCTCTGGTATTCCGGAATTGAAATGATAAGCACTATGACGAAAACACCTTGGAGCTCAACTCCTCGGGACACTGCCACAACCCCTAAATATCACGAGGCACCATGACAGAATCCCCGTCACGATGATATCAGGTCGATTCCACAATACCCGCATGATCTTAAAAAAATGAGTAAAAATGATAGAAGAGTGGAAAACCACCAATGTCACGAGTCCTCACGAGAGTGATGAAGGGGATAAGGAGTAAAAATAATTCCTACTCTTCTATATATAACTAGACTCAAAATAGTTTTCTTCTAGACTCATCAACGGCAGCGGTTCGATCAATCAAGGGGGCTCCTAAGGTCGGTAAGGCTCTGATACCAACTTGTAGCTCCCAAGATGTGGTTCTATCCCGATCACATGACGAATTCATGATTGGGGCACAATCGCATTTCGAGCACATAACAAGGTGGATATCATTACAACGTACCATGTACTGAATAGATGAGAATACAAGATAAAGGCTTACACTCGCCACAAGCTACAACATGAATACAACAGTTCATCAATACATAGCAACCATCATACAGGAGAGCAGGATCTAACTACGAATGATATCAAACGAAAAAGAAGAACGACATCCACCCTGCTAATCCCAGGCACCCGACCCGGAACCTATCCCTTGATCGAAGAAGAAGCAGAAGAACTCCAAACAAGCATGTGTCGCTCTCTCGTCAGATCATCGCATTACCTGTACCTGCACCTATTGTTGTAGTAATCTGTGAGCCACGAGGACTCAGCAATCCCATTACCATGGGTATCAAGACTAGCAAAGCTTAATGGGTATGGAATGGATAAGTGGTGAGGTTGCAGCAAGCACTAAGCAATGTTTGGTGGCTAACTTATGAGTACAAGAATAAGATGAGAAACTATGCAAACGGTCGCAAACTAGTAATGATCAAGAAGTGATCCTGAACTACTTACGTTCAAACATAACCCAACCGTGTTATCTTCCCGAACTTCGTCGAAAAGAGACAATCACGGTTACACACGCAGTTGGTGTATTTTAATTCGGATCTGGTGTCAAGCTCTCTACAACCGGATATTAAAAACTCCCATCGTCCACATAACTATGGAAACGGCTCTCGAAAGTTTAAACCCTGTAGGGGTGTCCCAACTTAGCCCATGATAAGCTCTCACGATCCGCGGAGGCAATCCTCCATCTCGGGACAACCCGATCAAACTCGGAATCCCGGTGCACAAGACATTTCAACAATGTTAAAACAAAACCAGCAAGTCTGCCCGATGTGCCAACAAATCCCGATAGGAGACGCACGTATCTCATTATTAGGGCACACCGGATGGGCCAGACGTCGGGTTGGCTGAGACCCTGGTTGCCCAGGGGGCATCGGACATCACCGAGGTTGGAGCAACACTCAGAGGAGCACTGGCCCGGGTTGTTGATTAATTATCCTCGGGTTCTAGCCAATCCCTATGCAAGTTTTAGTTGTTATTAGGCAAATGGTAAAACCAATGGTGGGCCTTGCTGGAAGAGTTTTATTTAAAGCGAACTGTCAAGGGGGGCCCATAAACCCCGACAGCGTTAGGAATGCAAAATTCAAGGAACATAACATTGGTATGACAGAAACTAGGGCGGCAAGAGTGCAACAAAACACTAGGCCAAAGGCCGAGCCTTCCACCCTTTACCAAGTATATAGATGCATTAATTAAATAAGAGATATTGTGATATCCCATGATATCCATGTCCCAACATGGAACAACCTGCAACTGCACCTGCAACTAGTAACGCTATAAGAGGGGCTGAGCAAAGCGGTAACATAGCCACACAACGGTTTGCTGGGATGGTGGAAAAGTTTAGAGGCTAACATGGCAAATGGGGAGGCATGATAAACAAGTGGTAGGTAGTGCGACATACCGGTAGCACCGAGAAAAATAGCATAGCAAAGATAGTAGCGAGATCCAAGGTGACGGTCATCTTGCCTGAAATCCCTCTAGGAAGAAGACCGAATCCATGAAGTAGATGAACCAACATAGTCGAACGAATCCTCACAATCGCAACATAATCAGAACTATCAAGGAGAAGCGCAACCGGAAAGAAGCAAACATCATGGTAAATAACCATCACATAAACATGGCATGATACACAATCAAATATGGTGCATGTCTGGTTTAATGAGGCATGGCATGGAAAAGTGCAACAAACAATACTACAAATTAAGTGGAGCTCCATATGCAACAAGTTGCATATTGACGAAACACCACATTCGAAATATTTAGTTCACTCTCGGTTATGTACCCATCAATATTAAATGTTGGTTAACATGGCAAGAGGTGAGGCATAACTAAACTAATTATTTAGGCAAGTCTAAATGAGGCCGGAAATACAAACAACAATTCCGGTAAATCCCCACATGTCATATAGCAATTTAATGCAACACCATTTTAAACATTTTAAATGTTGTTATCATGATGTGGGTGACATATACAAGTTTTATGCAATTTTTGAAAATGTTGACAAGAGCATGTTATGAAGCATTTGGTTACCATGGCGGAACAAAAGGTGTGCCACGGCAACGACAACGAAATGGTGCCACAACAACATTTCGATGATCCAACAACTCATTGAGATATCAGTGCAAAAGAGAAAGTGTGGATGTGCGAAACATGCTAGAGATGGTGGGGTGATCCCGGGTACTGGGTTCCCACGGGTCGACGGCAAGGCAAACAGGAGGAACATGCAATGACAACTCGGACACGATGCACACACGAGCATCTCATACAACACACATGCATTCGTTCACGGGCGTTGTCTTGGGGCTACACCTACGAAGCGTGCATTTTCAGAACGGATCTAGTCGAAGCGGTGTATATGTACATGGTGCTTAGTCGAAGTAGTGGTATGATGACCCATAAGTATAGGGGATCTATCGTAGTCCTTTCAATAAGTAATAGTGTCGAACCCAATGAGGAGCGGATGGAAATAACAAGCAGTTTTCCGCAAGGTATTCTCTCCAAGAACTGAAATTATCGGAAATAGATAGTTTTGTGATAGCGTAAATTGTAACGGGTAAGAAATAACAAAACTAAACAAGGTGCATCAAGGTGGCCCAATCCTTTTTGTAGCAAAGGACAAGCCTGGACAAACTCTTATATAAAGCAAATAGATCTCGAGGACACATGGGAATTGTTGTCAAGCTAGTTTTCATCATGCTCATATGATTCGCGTTAGTTACTTTGATAATTTGATATGTGGGTGGACTGGTGCTTGGGTGCTTCCCTCCCTAGTTGGAATAGCTTCTACCCACTTAGTAACATAATCAACAGCAACTAAAATATGTGTATGCCCATTAGAGGAAGGAAAATGTCTCATATAATTGAAGCCATGTAAGTGCATCTAGTGCCACCCCTAGTTGGTTTTGGAGTATTGACGACAAACCTAGTTGAGGGACTAATGTGTTTGTGAGAATTGCAGGATAACACAGGTAGAAGTCCCTCATTGATTCGGTTTTCCTACCAGAGATGACCCCTAAAAATGTATGAAGACATTGAAGTCAAAGGTGGTATATGAAGATATTCACATTGAATACTATGACAAGAGAAGACACCACATGAAGCCTATAGAGCTCGAAGACTTAGATCTTTCGTAGTTCTCTTTCTTCTGTGTTGAGTCATAGGAACCACCGTACTGTTAAGTGGGGTCCAAGAAAACCAGTCAGAATGACTGAAGTGATGCTTAAACAAAACCTATGTCTTCGAGTGAAGACTTTGAGAGCGAATCTTGTCCAGAGTCGGACAAGTCAGCTTTGCTTGCAGCCCAAGTAAAGTTGTCGTGTGAGTTTGAAATCTGACCGTTGGAACACGTGTCAGTTCCTTAGTGACCCAGGGTCATTTCGGACAAATCAGGTCGGGTTGCCAAGTGGCTATAAATAGCCCACCCCCTACAACCATAAACGGTTGGCTGCTCAGATTCAGAGTACGGCTTTTGTCGTTTGAGAGCAACCCACCTCGAAGCCTTTGAGAGAGAATTCCTTGCGAGGGTAAAGCCCTAACCACCCAGAGCCAAAGAGAATTAGGCATCACTTAAGTCTACTTGTCTGTGTGATCTGAAGACTTATTACACTTGAGGATTGAGCATCCTCCAGCCGGTTAGGCATCGCGTTCTGAGCATCCAAGAGACATTGTGGATTGCCGGTGAACGAAGTCTGTGAAGGTTTGGGAGTCTACCTTGAAGACTTACCAGAGTGATTGGGCGAGGTCTGTGTGACCTTAGCTCAAGGGGAATACGGTGAGGACTGGGTGTCCTGAGTTGCGTGTTCAGGACTGGGTGTCCGGGACTGTGTGTCCTAAGGTTTAAATACCTAGCCGCCATAACCGGACGTACAGTTGTCACAGCAACTAGAACTGGTCCAACAAATCATTGTCTTCAGCGAGTCACTGGTTTCATCTTCCCTTCCCTTTACTTACTGTTACTCATTGTGAAGTCATCGTATGTTCGCACTATCTTTTGTCTTCACTGAGTGACTGTGTGTTCTGTGTGGCTTCACAATATCTTCCTACCTGATCCTTACTACATTGCTGCTATTAGTCATTGTGCTTTCACTCTATTGAATACTTGACTATGGCTTGCCTAGTGTAGTCTACCTTCCGCTGCAGGGTAATAGGTTTATTTCTATCGTTTGTCTTCATAACTTCCACGTTTTGAAGACTTTCATAAAAATCGCCTATTCACCCCCCCCCTCTAGTCGATATAACGTACTTTCAATTGGTATCAGAGCAAGGTGCTCCCTTGTTCTGTGTGATTCGGTTTAACCACCTAGAGTTTTAGCTATGTCGACTACAGGGATAATTAAAGTCTCCGCTGCATGCCCCGTCTTCGATGGAACTAAATATCCCTACTGGAAGAATAAGATGCGCATGCATATTGAAGCCATTGACGTCGACCTATGGTATGTCGTCAAGAACGGCGTTCCCAAGGCTGGAGAAGGTGTCACTGCTGCTGATGTCAAGAAGTTCGTTCAACTGGACTCTACTACCAAGAATATCATCTGTGGTCATCTGACCAAAGGACAGTATGGCCGTGTGAGTGCTTTGGAAACATCTAAGCTGGTCTGGGACTGGCTCTCCAAGGTCAATGAAGGCGTCTCAACCCAGAGAGATCAGAGAATCAGTGTCCTTCGCAACCTCTTCAACCGCTTCAAGCGAAATGACAATGAGAATGTCCAGCTCACATTTGACCGACTCACTGACATCACAAATGAGCTTCAAGCCCTCGGCGCTACTGAGATCACCAAACATGAAGTCGTCAAGACACTACTGAGATCACTTGATAGTTCGTTTGACACCCTAGCCATGATGATTCAAGAACGTCCTGATTTCAAGACACTCGATCCGTCTGACATACTTGAGAGGCTCAACACACATGAGTTTCAGCTTTCTGAGAAAAGAGATATCTACGGTCCAAACTATGGGCGAACTCGTGCCTTGAAGGCAAAAGCTGTCTCCTCATCTGAAGAAGAATCTGACAGCAGTTCGGATGATCCTGAAGACATTGGAAGGGAACTTGCTATGCTTGTGAAGAAGTTCCAAAAATTCACCAAGAAGAAAGGTTTCAGAAAGTCTTCTCGATCAAGCTCAAGGAATGATGAAGCTTCTGCTCACGACTAGAAGAAGAAAACATGTCACAAGTGCAAGAAACCTGGCCACTTCATCTCTGAGTGTCCACAGTGGGACAATGAGAACAAAAAGAAGAAGAAGAGCAAGGAATATGACTCTGACGACAAGAAGAAGAAGAAATACTCAAAGTCTTCTTCCAAGTCTTCCTCAAAGTCTTCATCACACAAGAAGAGCTCATCTGGCAAGGCACGTGCATTTGTTGGCAAGGAAATGGATTCAGAGGAGGAGTGCGCTTCGGAGGAGGCGGAGGTGGAGTCTGAGGAGGAGTCCGATTCAGGCGTCGCAAGTCTGGCTACAGCATACGTTGCCAAGTCCATCTTCAACACTGAAGACAAT
Source organism: Triticum dicoccoides (assembly GCF_002162155.2). Lineage (NCBI taxonomy): Eukaryota > Viridiplantae > Streptophyta > Magnoliopsida > Poales > Poaceae > Triticum > Triticum dicoccoides. The sequence goes on from NC_041380.1 coordinate 204,882,794, forward strand.
GACTTCATCACCGACACCGATGCAAATGACAAGGACTACTCTTCTTCTACCTACTGCTTCATGGCACGCGGTTCCACGGTAAACACACGCACTACTCACTACCAAACATCTAGTGACGATGACTCTGATTGTGGTTCAAAACCCAGCTAAAAAACACTTGCTAAAATTGCAACTGAACAACAGAAAGCTATGGAACATATTCAAAAACTGTTAGACAGAAGCGATGATCTGTTAGGTGCTGAAATGACTCGATCTGAATCCTTAATTGAAGGCATAAAAAATCTTCACGTTAACTATGAGGAACTTGTAAGTCGTCATGAAACTCTCTCAACAACTCATGAAAAGCTTTCCTATGATTATCTTCAAAGGAAGCAAGATCTTGAGAAATTGAGAGCAGCTCATGAAGATCTTCAAAAGGAAAACGAGTCACTTCGCGCCGAACAGATCAGTTCTGCTCAGGAAGGATTTGAACCATCATGTCTTAAATGCATTGAGCGTGATAATGCTACTTCTGTTGCTGAATGTTCTACTGCTACTACTGTTGCAATATCTTCAACTGTTGATGTGGTAACTAACCCCTCTGCTGAGGATACCACTTCTATTGCTGATGAGAATGCTAGGTTGAAGACATTGCTTGAAACAGGGATGTACAAAAGTCTTAAAGGGCATCAGACACTATGTGATGTCCTCAAAAAGCAGATTCTGAACCGAAACCCGAGGAAAGAGGGTGTTGGGTTCGTAAGGAAAATGAATGCTGATGGCTCTTACTGGAAACCTGAGCAGTACCCCAAAACCACGTGGGTTGCTGCAAAGGAACCTTCAGCAGATCCATCCAATCTATCTGGCTTCACTTGTGCTAACCCCATTATCATTGATGAATCCCTTGATGCAAACTATAAAGTGTTTAAGAATCAGAATGGTGAAGTGTTTGCCCGGTACATTGGTACTAACTGCAGGAATGGACCGCCTATGAAGAAGATCTGGGTTCCGAAAAGGTGTCTGAAGAATCTTCCTGTGAATGTCATCATGACACCTCACGTGAAGAAGACAACCCTCAGACCAAAGGCTTCATACGGTCCAAAGGCTTCATACAGACAGAGGACTCACCTGAGTCGCACTAACGAAAATGTTTTGCAGGGAAACCATACTCAGGCATATGAATATGAGAGCGGTTCATCAAACCGCCATGTTCATAAGACCAAGAACTATTCTGCTTATTCTTATGAGTACTATTGTCCGCCTGCAAGACTGTTTGCTAGGGATCCAAAGCCAAAGTTCTCAGATGCTGCACTTATACTTATTGCTTCTAAGCCACCCTTGAAGATGTGGGTGGCTAAGAAAGCTTAACTCTCTTTTGCAGGGAAAGGTCTCCAGCAGAAAACAAAAATCGTCTGACGCTATTGCTGGGGACCTTAAACATCTTGTAGGGTGCAAGATCAAATGCCTGAATGGTCTTACAATGTACTTCGTTCCTGAATCGCTTGCTACTCTCCCTATTAGTCCTAATCTGGATCTAAGCTTTCATAACCCACTGGTTCGTCAAATGTTTTTGCTTCACAATGCTCTTCGTGAAGCCTATCCCCCTAACTGCACTGTAGGGTGCGACACCAGCATCTTTAGAATGGATTATTGATAGTGGGTGTACAAATCACATGACTGGAAAAAGAATCCTTCTTATGGACTCAACCTTACATCCATCCGACAAGAGCCACATCACATTTGCTGACACTGGTAAAAGTAAGGTATTGGGTCTAGGTAGAGTTGCAATCTCAAGGGATCAACACATGGATAAAGTCATGCTTGTTGAATCCCTTGGCTTCAACTTAATGTCTGTCTCAATGCTTTGCGATTTAAACATGATCGTAATATTTGGAAAATATCGTTGCCTTGTTCTAATGGAATCTGACAAGTCTCTAGTATTTGAAGGGTATCGAGAAGAGGATTTGTACGTGGTAGATTTCTCAGCAGGACCACAACTTGCCGTATGTCTTCTAGCAAAAGCTTCAGAATGCTGGCTCTGGCATCGGAGGCTTGGGCATGCTGGCATGAGGAACCTCCACACCCTGGCAAAGAAGAAGCATGTCATAGGCATCGAGGGCGTCAAGTTCAAGAAAGATCACTTATGTTGTGCCTGTGAGGCAGGAAAGATGACGAGGGCCAAACATCCCTCGAAGACAATCATGACCACTACTCGACCCTTCGAACTGCTTCACATGGATCTTTTCGGTCCCACTCATTACTCAACTCTTACTACTACTGCTTGTCTCTATGGCTTTGTCATTGTTGATGATTATTCTAGATATACTTGGGTGCACATAATCCTTTACAAGACTGAAGTGCAGGATGTCTTCAGACGCTTCGCCAATCGAGCAATGAACAACCATGGCGCTAAGATAAAGCATATCAGAAGTGACAATGGATCTGAATTCAAGAACACTGGCCTTGATACATATCTTGATACCTTGGGCATCACACATGAATTCTCAGCCCCGTACACGCCACAGCAGAATCTCAAGAGAAGTATCTCAAAGATTGCCTGAAGAAGTTCGGTATGCAAGACTGCAAAGGCTTCACGACACCAATGCCAGCCAAGCATCATCTGGGTCCTGACGACAATGGTAAAGAGTTCGATCAAAAGGTATACCGCTCCATGATTGGTTCTTTACTTTATCTATGTGCATCTAGGCCAGATATTATGCTTAGTGTTTGCATGTGTGCTCGATTTCAAGCGGCACCAAAGGAGTCGCATCACTTAGCTGTGAAGCGAATTCTTCAATATTTGGCTCACACCCCAACTCTAGGATTATGGTATCCAAAGGGCTCAGAGTTTGATCTGGTTGGATTCTCGGATGCTGATTATGCTGGTGACAAAGTTGATCGCAAGTCTACATCAGGCACATGTCACTTTTTGGGACGATCACTTGTATGTTGGTCTTCAAAGAAGCAGAACTATGTATCTCTCTCCACTGCTGAATCTGAATACATTGCTGCTGGATCTTGCTGCGCTCAGCTTCTGTGGATGAAGCAAACGCTCAAAGACTATGGCATTCATCTGAAGCAAGTGCCACTCTACTGTGACAACGAAAGCGCCATCAAGATTGCCAACAACCCAGTTTAGCACTCGAAGACAAAGCACATTGAAATTCGTCATCACTTTCTCAGATATCATGTTGTGAAGGAAGATATTGATATCATACACGTCAACACTGAAGAGCAATTGGCAAATATCTTCACCAAGCCCTTGGATGAGAAGAGATTTTGCAACTTACGGTGTGAGCTAAATATCCTGGAATCCTCAAATGTCCTGTGATCAGGCACACATCCTAACCCTTATGCATATTGATGACTTAGATGTGCAACACACGAAGTAAAGTATATCTTCAATCAATGAAGACATACATTCTAAGTGTGAATACATTAATGTGGAATTTGACTTCAGAGCGCCACGATAATTGTGCGCCGTGTCTGGGTCTAATACTTCCTATACGGTGGGTAACGCCACCACCAAATGTTCTGTTTGAAGTGTTTCACTCATGGCGTTACATTTGCTATGTCTTCACATTTGGTTTGGCTTCAATCTCAACATATCTTCATGATTATCTTCACTATGTTGATTATATATATATATATATATATATATACTAGTGTTCTGTCCTCTACAGCATTCACTTATAGCTATGTCTTCTTGTTGAATCTTTTGAACTAAGTGAATGTGATCGGACCCTAAGCTCTCTATGCTTTCGATCTCAAATTCTATCTCTCCAAATCATATGCATTCTATTGAAACTGTCGAATGTCTTCTCTGCGTCCTTGTCAGCAGAAGATACAGAGACAACCATTAAGACCGTTTTCAATGCTCATTCCTCCACATGAAACCCGGAGAAGTAGGAACGACCACCCGACAATCCAGGCGAGCGTGGGACGTGGAATAGACCCCAAAATTCCGCATAATGGCCACGTGTTCCTCAGATGCGAATCGCCAGGGGCACCTGTGTAATAACGCAGTGCCGCCCCTGTACCTATAAATACACACTTCACGCCGGTCATTATCTCTTCTTCCACTCTCGCATGAACCCTAGCACCACCGCTAGCCCTCGACGACGCCGGTGACGAAGCGCTTCGCTGTCGCAACCTCTCCAACGCCGGCTTCACGCCGACCACGGACATCCTCCTCTCCGCCGTCGCCGTAGGTGTCCTCCGTCGCCAAGCTAGGGCACGGAAGATCGAACTGCTCGGCCTCATCTTCTACTCCGTCTAGCAGTTCTTAGTGTGGTAAATAAAACTTCCTTTTTACGGCACCGTTGATCCTATGGCTTTGTCACTTTCTACCACAAGCAGTTTCTATTCACACAAGTTAGATCTCTCTCATGCTGCATCTCATAACATGCCTAGTATATTCACTTGTACTTCGCAAAGTAGTTAGATTCCTCACTTGTACTGATCTCTGGATTCGTACAAATCTGGAACCAACTCCTTATCTATGAGTGAATGTCTTCGCACGATGAGGTCAATGTCTTCTAAACTGATTTATATTCAAAATCTTCTGAGAATGCATATGACCTCTTCCCCTTCCCTCGCACCTTAATGTTGTCACAGGTACATGTCCGTGGGAGAATCCCTTGGTTCTCATAGTCTACATTCATTTGCAGAATTCTTACAGCATCATATAAATTCTCCTGAAGCAAGTTCATGTTTGTCCAGCAAGCGAAAATCTTTGAAGCCTTTGAACGTGTTGAAGCCTTTCAGTTTAAAGTTCATGGCTTCAGAGAAATCAACAAGGAAGGGTGGCAGAATGTGTCGTGGAGAAACATCTAGAGATCTGCCAGATGACCTCTCAAAACTGTACAAGACAGATCCTGAAGAGGATTACAATCTGCGCAAGACCCGAATCCAATGGATTCGAAGATATTGGGCAGAACAATGGTTCAAATACCGATTTGTAACCCAGGAATATGCTGAGAAAAATGACATCAAGAGACCGTGGGGAGACATCCTATACAAGAATCTTCAACCCAGGTCCAGAGATGAAGCCATTGAACAACGCTTCTATCCCTGCATGGTCCGTGGGCCATAGCCTGTTGATGCACACCCATCGTCACTACTATGGTGTCGTGACGACATTCTGTTCAAGTGCAACTTCCAGTTTGCCCAGAACTCAGGGAAGCAAAACAAGAAGACATTGGGACATGACTTCAACCCTATTCCCTCAGCTCCAAGGGCTGATGGCACACGAGATGCAGAACCCAATGTCGTGAGTCTTTTCTACAACCTTGAAGGCCTCATCACCCATATCTTGGTTCAAGGGACTGCAGTGAATGAGCCTGCAGCTGACGCTGAATCAGATGAAGCGCCTGCAGCGCCGAAGCCAAAGAAGTTGAAGAAGCCTAAAGCTTCAAAGCCTGCCCCTTCACCAAAAATCTCACGGGCGAAGCCACTGGCAACTGCACCTCCTGAAGACAGTGTGCAGTCTGAAGATTTATCACGCATCTCCAAGCCCCAGAAGGTCAAGATGCCTCTGCCAGACACCGGCCAAGAGCTAACAGCTGCTGCCATTCTGCGCAATGATGCCATTGATCTGTCAAGTGATGAAGATCTTGCAGATGACGCTCTTGAGCAACTCATCAAGAGCAAAGAAGAAGCAGAAATCTTCAATGATCTGCCTCTCTTTGATGTAACAATCATCCACAACTTCATTGATGAATGGTTTGACACGCCAAACATCAGCTTCGAAGATTTGCAACTACCCATTGGCCTCAGTGTCGCCTTCCATGGCGCCATTGCTTCAGAGTTAGCTATCGCCCAGCGCATTGTTGAACTGAAGCAAAAGATTGACTATGAAAAGGCTCATTTCAAGAAGCATATGGCCAAGCTCAGCGTGCAAGAGGTGAAGAACTTCAAGATTATGCTGCACGAGCTCAAGGAAGCCTTTCTCAAGAAATGTGCAGAAGCTCAAGGTTCTCGTGAGCGCATGAAGGTTCTGGCTGACAAATGTATGCAGGCCTACAATGAGGCTGAGAAGTGCAAGGCCCTTGGGCGTCCTGGCATCCACCCCAGGATGGCAGCAAAGAAGATGAAGAAGCCCACTACGGCTGAACCTGACGCACCAAGGCAGGAAGCAGATCCCATTATCTTCCCAACTAGAATGACTGGCTCGAAGCCAAAAAGTCGGTCAACCGCTTCAGAGCTCAAGAAGACAAGGACTGCTGAGGCTGAAGCCAGGAAGAGGAAACATCCTGAAGCCTCTCCTATTGTCCCCTCCAAGAAGAAGAGGAAGACCAAGAAAGATCGGGCTGCTCCCACAGAGCCTTTGATAGTTGAACCCATTTACATGGTTCGTCCTGATGCTGAACGCCAACTGACAATCCATGAGCCTGCTTTCACAGAGGCTCATGAAGCTAAAGACTTTCCAGCAGCTGATCCCATCGCTGCTGAAGACATTGGTCAACATGACCATGTAGAAGATGGTGCAGTCCTTCCTCAGCTCGAGAACAGTGAACTCATCAGCGTTGGTCGTCCTCTGACGCCAATCGCTCAGGATGCTTCATGGGCTGATCGCCCACAAGAGGAAGAAGACTTTGAGGCCCAGCCAACTCCAACTACATAGGCGTCGCCTGTGTTGCGCAGGCTTCGCAAAGGACCTAGGCCTCCAGTCTCTGCGTCTGAAGCTGAATCTGCTGAAGACATTCCGGCTGCATCAGCTGATGAAGAAGAAGTCCCACAAGCTGCTACTCCCCTGTCCCACCAAGAAGCGGTTCTCGAGGAGAACGTGATTGTGACCGACCCTCCAGCTCGTCAAGTGGAGGTTGAACATCCTGAGGCTGCCACCACCAACACCATTGAAGCCACTGACGCTGTCATGGCTGAAGCTAATGTGGAGCCCTCACCAACAAAAGCACCAGAAGTCAGCGAAGCCATTGATCCCACCACTTCTGTTCCTGAGTCTGCTGCCGGTCCCCAGTTCGACTATCATGTTGAGCACAGGCCTCAGGTATAGAAGCCAATCCCAAGATTGCCAAGGTTCCCAGGTCCTGCATCAGCACCTGGCTCCTTCAATATCAATGGCTTCAGAGCAGACAACACATTCTTCAATAGCTCCAGGAACCCCTACTCAAGGGAAAGAATATCATCTGATCGGTTCTGGAGCTATCCGCAGTGAAGCTATTACTCCTGCATTCTATACAATCAAGGTCGCATCTTCCCACACAAGCGTCTTGACATTGAAGCAATAGCTAGTCTGCTCTGTCAGGAAGAAGCTCTGGATTGCTTCAAGGAGGTTGGATTGTTGCCGTTTGTCACTGACCAAGAGCATTGGAATGAAGAGTTGTTGCTCCAATTCTATGCCACACTTCACATTCGCGGGTATAGCAGAGATCCGAAGACTTGGGTCCTGGAGTGGATGACAGGAAACGTTCATCACGAAGCCAAAGCCTTTGACATCATTGAGCTCACTGGTTTGCCCACTCCTGGTGATCTCTAAGAGCATGGCTGTCAGCTTCATAGTGAAGCTATTGAGAGCATCTTTCAGAAGACTGAACCTAATATGAGTCAGATGCTTAGTATGATGAAGCCATTGCCCCAAGATGCTGCTTATCCCACGGAGTTCTTTGTTGAAGACCTTGAGTATCTGCCAAAAACCATTTATCACATCATAAGGCGAACTCTCTGGCCAATCAAAGGACATTCTCCCCATGCCAAGCTGGAAGGTGCAATGAAGACTTTGGTCTTCTACATTCTTCATGGAAAATGCTTCAATACACAGGATTTCTTCATTCGCCAACTTGCTGCATCTGGCTCTGATCTGTTTGGTTTGAAGTTCTACGCCCCTTGGGTGATGCGACTGATCAAACTTCACTCCGCTATCTCATATCAGCCTTCGGCCCGCAACCATCGGATTTTTTTGCCTGATGTGGATATGTCTATTGAAGCCATCTATCATGAGCCTGCCAAGAAACCTCTCAGTCTTCAGAATGCAGAGCATCAAAGCTTCACTCAGAACGTTGAAGGCGTGGAAGCCGTAACTCGAGTGTATCCTTTGGCTGGCACTACACGTGCACCGCATCATGCTCTCATTGAAGCCACTGACAGTACACCTGCTCCACGACCCAAGAAGCGCACTCGTGTTCTCAACGACCGAGAGCTTCTTGTGGCTCTTCATCAGAAACAGGATAGGCATCATGACTGGCTGAAGCGTCAGATGCAAAGCCTCTTGGTGGATGTTAATCGCATTCGCAATCTTGCCACCAAGAATGCTTTTGTTGCTCACATGGAAAGGGCTAACGCTAATGTGTTCTGAAGATGATCTTCAAGAGGATGGCTTCACTGAGCGATTCAAGTTTGACTCCACACCTCCTCGAAGGGCAGTGCTGCGACGAACTCCATCCCTTGAAGACTCTGAGTTCTCTTCCTCTGCTGCAACTGTGACTGCCAGAGTGCTCGAGGATGAAGACGATGCTACTTCACCGCCACCTCCTTCAGCACACTTCGACTCTGCTCCAAGCTCTTCAGCACCGCCAAACACCACCAACGACCCTGCTGCTTCACCTACTCCTCATGGGAATGAGTAGATGATCTATGTCTTCAAACCTTTTTGGTCCTTACTAACAAAAGGGGGAGAAGCATATGAGGTTGATAGTCTTCAAGCGGGTCCATATGGGCGGGTGCTTTATATTTTGCTTCGTGCTTACAACTCTCGTTTTGCTACATTTGGTTCTTTGAGTTGTAACACTTAAACTCGATGGTCGTCTGCTACTTATCTGCCACCTTGTGTTGCGATGATAAATTCCGCATGTGCGACGATAAATTCCGCACTTAGATCATTCTGCAGACGTCCATTTTTCCATTATGCATGTCATTATCTTCATATACTTTCACATGCATAGTGGATTGTCATCATAAGTTGAAGTGGATCTCCACAAGTACAACCTGCCATGTGCATTTGCATTCCAAAAGCAAATTACTTATATGCACATCTTCAGGGGGAGCCCTTGCAACTTATGAAGACAATTCCTTATCCTTTACAATTTCACAGATTATATTCCCCGTTGAAAACTTCAACTAGTTTGTCATCAATCACCAAAAAGGGGGAGATTGTAAGTGCATCTAGTGCCACCCCTAGTTGGTTTTGGAGTATTGACGGCAAACCTAGTTGAGGGACTAATGTGTTTGTGAGAATTGCAGGATAACACAGGTAGAAGTCCCTCATTGATTCGGTTTTCCTACCAGAGATGACCCCTAAAAATGTATGAAGACATTGAAGTCAAAGGTGGTATATGAAGATATTAAAATTGAAGACTATGACAAGAGAAGACACCACATGAAGCCTATGGAGCTCGAAGACTTAGATCTTTCGTAGTTCTCTTTCTTCTGTGTTGAGTCATAGGAACCACCGTACTGTTAAGTGGGGTCCAAGAAAACCAGTCAGAATGACTGAAGTGATGCTTAAACAAAACCTATGTCTTCGAGTGAAGACTTTGAGAGCGAATCTTGTCTAGAGTCGGACAAGTCAGCTTTGCTTGGAGCCCAAGTAAAGTTGCCGTGTGAGTTTGAAATCTGACTGTTGGAACACATGTCAGTTCCTTAGTGACCCAGGTTCATTTCGGACAAATCAGGTCGGGTTGCCAAGTGGCTATAAATAGCCCACCCCCTACAACCATAAACGGTTGGCTGCTCAGATTCAGAGTACGGCTTTTGTCGTTTGAGAGCAACCCACCTCGAAGCCTTTGAGAGAGAATTCCTTGCGAGGATAAAGCCCTAACCACCCAGAGCCAAAGAGAATTAGGCATCACTTAAGTCTTCTTGTCTGTGTGATCTGAAGACTTATTACACTTGAGGACTGTGCATCCTCCAGCCGGTTAGGCGTCGTGTTCTGAGCATCCAAGAGACATTGTGGATTGCCGGTGAACGAAGTCTGTGAAGGTTTGGGAGTCTACCTTGAAGACTTACCAGAGTGATTGGGCGAGGTCTGTGTGACCTTAGCTCAAGGGGAATACGGTGAGGACTGGGTGTCCTGAGCTGCGTGTTCAGGACTGGGTGTCCGGGACTGTGTGTCCTAAGGTTTAAATACCTAGCCGCCCTAACCAGACGTACAATTGTCACAGCAACTGGAACTGGTCCAACAAATCATTGTCTTCAGCGAGTCACTGATTTCATCTTCCCTTCCCTTTACTTACTGTTACTCCTTGTGAAGTCATTGTATGTTCGCACTATCTTTTGTCTTCACTGAGTGACTGCGTGTTCTGTGTGGCTTCACAATATCTTCGTACCTGATCCTTACTACATTGCTGCTATTAGTCATTGTTCTTTCACTCTATTGAATACTTGACTATGGCTTGCCTAGTGTAGTCTACCTTCCGCTGCAGGGTAATAGGTTTATTTCTATCATTTGTCTTCATAACTTCCATGTTTTGAAGACTTTCATAAAAATTGCCTATTCACCCCCCCCCTCTAGTCAATATAACATACTTTCAAGCCCCAAACATCAAATGGTTCAATAACAAGTGAATAGTGCATAGGCATTTCCTGACGTCTACTAATAATACCAATTCTTTGACATTGATCACAAAACAAGACAAACTTACGAGCATCCTTAAAGAGAGTAGGCCAATAGAAACCGGATTGCAATACCTTATGTGCAGTTCTATCTCCAGCGTGGTGTCCTCCGTAAGACTCGGAGTGGCACTTGCATAGGATATGTTCATGTTCATGCTCAGGTACACAATGTCGAACAACACCATCTACTACTTCTTTATAAAGGTGTGGGTCATCCGAAAGTAATGTCTTAAATCATAGAAAGCCCTTTTCTTTTGCTGGTATGTGAAACTAGGTGGTATAAGTTTAGCAACAATATAATTAGCATAATCAGCATACCATGGAGTGTTATGAGAGGCATTTATGACATTGAATTGCTCATTAGGAAAGCTATCATCAATAGGTAGTGGGTCATCAAGAACATTCTCTAACCTAGACAAGTTGTCTGCAATAGGGTTCTCAGCTCCCTTTCTATCAACAATATGCAAATCAAATTCTTGTAGCAAGAGAATCTATCTAATAAGTCTAGGTTTAGCATCTTTCTTTTCCATAACATATTTAATAGCAGCATGATCAGTGTGAACAGTTACTTTGGAATCAACAATATAAGGTCTGAACTAATCACATGCAAATACAACTACTAAAAATTATTTTTCAGTGGTAGCATAATTTGTCTGGGCACTGTCTAGAGTTTTACTAGCATACTGAGTAACATTTAATTTCTTATCAACTCTTTGTCCTAGAAAAGCACCAATAGCATAATCACTAGCATCACACATAATTTCAAAGGGTAAATTCCAATCAGGTGGCTGAACAATAGATGCAGAAATAAAGGCTTTCTTAAGTATTTCAAATGCTTCTACACAATCATCATCAAAAACAAAAGGAACATCTTTGTAAGAGATTAGTGACAGGCCTAGAAATTTTAGAGAAGTCTTTAATAAACCTCCTATAGAAACCAGCATGACCAAGGAAACTTCTTATACCTTTGATATCTTTAGGACACGACATCTTTTCAATAGCATCTACTTTAGCTTTATCAACTTCAATACCTCTTTCAGAAACTTTATGCCCCAAGACAATACCTTCATTAACCATAAAGTGGCACTTTTCCCAATTCAAGACAAGATTAATTTCTTCACATCTCAGCAAAACTCGATCAAGGTTGCTTAAGCAATCATCAAAAGAAGTTCCGTAAATGGAGAAATCATCCATGAAAACCTCAACAACCCTTTCACAAAAATTAGAGAATATAGCAGTCATACATCTTTGAAAGGTAGCAGGTGCATTGCATAAACCAAAAGGCATACGTCTATAAGCAAAGGTACCGAAAGGGCAAGTAAAAGTGGTTTTCTCTTGATCATCTTTTGACACAGGTATTTGAGAGAAACCAGAATAACCATCTAGAAAGCAAAAATGAGTATGTTTGGATAGTCTTTCTAACATTTTATCAATAAAAGGTAAGGGGTAATGATCTTCTCTAGTAGCTTTATCTAATTTGCGGAAATCAATTACCATTCTATAACCTGTAACTATTCTTTGATGAATCAATTTATTCTTATCATTAGGAACAACAGTAATACCTCCATTCTTAGGGACACAATGAACAGGACTTACCCATTGACTATCAGCAATAGGATAAATTATACCTGCCTCCATAAGCTTTAGTATTTCATTTCTTACCACTTCTTTCATCTTAGGATTTAACCTTCATTGATGATCAACAATCGGTTTTGCATCTTTATCCAGTTTAATTTTGTGCTGACATAGAGTGGGACTAATGTCCTTAAGATCATCAAGAGTATATCCAATAGCGGCACGGTGCTTCTTCGGAGTTTTTAATAATTTCTTTTCTTCATGCTCTGAAAGGTTAGCACTAATAATAACAGGATATAACTTCTTTTCATTAAGATAAGCATATTTCAGAGTATCAGGTAATGGTTTAAGCTCAAACACGGGATCACCCTTGGGTGGAGGAGGATCTCCAAGGATTTCAACAGGAAAATTGTGTTTCAAAATAGGCCCCTGATTAATGAATACTTCATCTATTTATCTTCTTTCATTCATAAACATATCATTTTCATGGTCTAGCAAATATTGTTCTAAAGGATCAGCAGGAGGCACGGCAATAGGAGCAAGACCAATAATTTCATCTTTACTAGGCAATTATTTATCATGGGGTTGTCTATGAAATTTAGAGAAATTAAAATCATGAGACATGTCCCCTAAACCAACAGTAACAATACCTTTTCTCGCAGTATATCTTAGCATTAACAGTATTCCAGAAAGGTCTACCAAATATAATGGGACAAAAATTATCTTGTCGGGAACCAAGAACAAGAAAATCAGGAGGATATTTTATCTTCCCACACAGGACTTCAACATCTCTAACAATCCTAATTGGTGATATAGTGTATCTATTAGCAAGCTTAATAGTAACATCAATATCTTCTATCTTGTGCAATTGCATTCATAATTTCTTTGTATAAGGTATAAGGGATTGCACTCACACTAGCACCCACATCACATAAGCCATGATAACAAAGATCTCCTATTTTAACAGAAACAACAGGCATGCCAACAACAGGTCTATGTTTATCTTTCATATCGGGTTTAGCAATTCTAGTAGCTTCATCACAGAAATAAATAACATGCCCATCAATATTATCGATCAAGAGATCTTTAACCATAGCAATACTAGGTTCAACTTTAATTTGCTCAGAGGGTGTAGGTGTTTTAGTATAACTCTTATGAACCACAGTTGAAGCTTTAGCATGATCCCTTATTCTAACAAGGAAAGGTGGTTTCTCAATGTAAACAGTAGGAACAATAGGATCAACATTATAAATAATAATTTCTTCTTCAACTTTAATAGGTTCAACTACTTTAACTTCAATGGGAGCGTGATATTTAAACCACTTCTCCTTAGGGATATCAACATGAGTTGAAAAAGATTCACAAAAAGAAGCTACTATCTCAGAGTCAAGTCCATATTTAGTGCCAAAATCATGGAAAGCATCGGTATCCATAAAAGATTCAACACAATCAAACTTAAGGTTTATACCTGACTCTTTACCTTCATCGAGTTCCCAATCTTCAGAGTTGCATTTAGTTATTTCCAATAAATCCCATTTGAATTCAATATCCTTCTTCATATAGGAACCAGTATAAGAAGTATCGAGCATGGATCGATCATTATGAGAAAGCCGAGCATAAATTTTTTGAATAATAATTTCTCTTGAGGGCTCATGATACAAGCATGAATATAACATTGACTTAAGCCTCCCCCAAGCTTGAGAGATACTTTCTCCTTCACGAGGCCAAAAATTATATATATAATTATGATCACGATGAACCAGATGCATAGGATAAAACTTATGATGAAATTCCAATTTCAATCAGTTGTAGTTACATGATCCAATATCATCCAATAGCCTATACCATGTCAATGTACTTCCCTTAAAATGTAAAGGGAAGACCTTCTTCTTGACAACAACCTCGGGCATACCAACAAGATTAAATAATCCACAAACTTCATCCACATAGATTAGGTGCATATCAGGATGTAATGTTTCATCTCTGCATAAGGATTAGCTAGCAGTTTCTCTATCATACCCGAGGGGATTTCATAATAAATATTTTCAGTAGGTGCAGTAGGTTGAGGAGTAGTTAATTATGGTTCTGGTCAAGGTGAAGATACCCCGAACAAACCCCTCAAAGGATTATTTTCCATAGTAACAAGTGACAGTAAATTTCAGCACACTATATAAATGTTTCCTTACCAAAAGCGCTTCACTCCCCAGAAAAGGCGCCAGAAAAGAGTCTTGATGACCCACAAGTATAGGGGATATATCGTAGTCCTTTAGATAATTAAGAGGCTCGAACCCAACGAGGAGCAGAAGGAAATGACAAGCGGTTTTCAGCAAGGTATTCTCTACAAGCACTGAAATTATCGGTAACAGATAGTTTTGTGATAGGGTAAATTGTAACGGGTAACAAATAATAAAAGTAAACAAGGTGCAGCAAGGTGGCCCAATCCTTTTTGTAGCAAAGGACAAGCCTGGACAAACTCTTATATAAAGCAAAGCACTCCCAAGGACACATGGGAATTATTGTCAAGCTAGTTTTCATCATGCTCATATGGTTCACGTTCGTTACTTTGATAATGTGATATGTGGGTGGACCGGTGCTTGGGTGCTGCCCTTCCTTGGACAAGCCTCCCACTTATGATTAACCCCTCTCGCTAGCATCTGCAACTACGAAAGAAGAATTAAGGTAAACCTAAACATAGCATGAAACATATGGATCCAAATCAGCCCCTTATGAAGCAACGCATAAACTAGGGTTTAAGATTCTGTCACTCTAGCAACCCATCATCTACTTATTACTTCCAAATGCCTTCCCCTAGGCCCAAACAATGGTGAAGTATCATGTAGCCGACATTCACATAACACCACTAGAGGAAACACAACATACATCTCATCAAAATATCGAACGAATACCAAATTCACATGATTAGTTATAACAAAACTTCTCCTATGTCCTCAGGAACAAACATAACTACTCACAAAGCATATTCATAATCATAATCAGAGGAGTATTAATTATCATTGAGGATCTGAAAATATAATCTTCCACCGGATAAACCAACTAGCATCAACTACAAGGAGTAATCAACACTACTAGAAACCCACATGTACCAATCTGAGGTTTTGGGACCAAGCTCGAATACAAGAGATGAACTAGGGTTTGAGAGGAGATGGTGTTGTTGAAGATGTTGATGGAGATGGAGCCCCTCTCGATGAGAGGACCGATGGTGATGACGATGGCGATGATTTCCCCCTCCCGGAGGGATGTTTCCCCGGCATAACAGCTCCACTAGAGCCCTAGATTGGATCTGCCCAGGTTCCGCCTCGAGACGGCGGCGCTTCATCCCCAAAGCTTCTTCTTGATTTTTTTTCCAGGGTAAAAGACACCATATAGCCAAAGATGGGCACCGGAGGCCTGCCAGGGGGCCCACAAGGTCGGGGGGGGGGGGCGCCTAGGGGGTAGGGCGCGCCCTCCACCCTTGTGGCTGGCTGGTGGCCCCCTCTGGTACTTTCTTCGCCCAATACTTTTTATTTATTCCAAAGACGTGTTCCGTGAAGTTTCAGGATTTTTGGAGTTGTGCAGAATAGGTCTCTAATATTTGCTCCTTTTCCAGCCCAGAATTCCAGCTGCCGGCATTCTCCCTCTTCATGTAAACCTTGTAAAATAAGAGAGAATAGGCATAAGTATTGTTATATAATTTGTAATAACAACCCATAATGCATTAAATATCAATATAAAAGCATGATGCAAAATGGGTGTATCATGGTACTATCGGTCCTCAGCGACGGTAGTGGAAGTAGTGGTACACGACAACGGTAGAGGTACTCACAATATTGGCGACGGTAGTCGTACACGGATCGTAGACGTTTGAGTCATCGGTGGAGCTACTTGTCGCATCATTGGGCATAGTCGACCTTGGCGTATCCGTGCGTAGGGGTACTTGCCAAAATCCACGGGAACAGTAGTGGTACATGGTATTCTCTTTGTAGTCGTACTTGGCGAATCTGTGTAGTTGTACACGGGTCGTTGCACACTTGACGAATCCGAGTCTTTCAGGGTCGGTCTTGGTGAGGGATGGTTGTAGTGGTACTTGTCGGTCTCGGTCAGGGCGTTCCTGGTCTTGAGGAGGTCTCTGAAAGAGAACTTGGCATCCACAGGGACATGGAGCTGCGGTCTTGGCGTTGGGCAGGGGATCGAAGGCCAATGAGGGTTGCGTGTAAGAGAGCTGTAGGAGAGCACAGAGTTGGACGGATCCAGGCAGCAAACCCGTTCCCGGTAGTGGTGCGGGAAGCCGGCGGTAGCTCCATGGGCGTGGCTTGAGGCATCGGTGAAGTAGACGGCCCCCGCGGTAGGTCAAGGAGTGGTTAGGCGATGCGGGATGAGTGTGTGCACAAAGAAGAGGGCTCCCGGTGCGGCTCAGGTGAAGCAGAGGCAGCGGCGACGAGGCTCGAGCGGCTTGGACCTGCGGCAAGGCGGGGAGGTGAGGGAGGCCATACTAGAGGAGGGGCCGGAGCAGAGGTGGGCCGCGGCGGCGTGATAATGGGGTCGTCGGAGCATGCTAGGGTGGCACCGGATCAAAAAGGTCCATGGGTGCGAGATAGGGCGCGAGTGCCATGACCAGAGGGAGAGGCTGAGGGGATCGAGCGAGAGGAGGGTTCGGGCACGGGCGCGGCCTCCTGGCGCTGGATGTGTGTGGCGACGGTGCATAGGGAGAGATGGGGATCGGGAGGAGAGTGGGAGTACAAGAGGAGCTAGGTTATAGGGTCAGGTGGGTAGTTGGCTAGGCTAATGGGCGGGCTTGGTTGCTGGGAGCAGGCTGTGGTAGATGGGAGGCCCAGTTCGGCTGGCTCTCTTCTCTCTCTCTCCCTTTAATTTTCTTTAACAGAAATCATTAGAGAGAGGGAAAAGGAAGAGGGGTTAGGGAAAGGAATTTGAGCACGACATCAATTTTCCTGGACTCAAAAAAATAAGCTTGATCCAATAAAATAGAAAGTCAGCGTGGGTGTGGAGTTGAATTCCTCCTCATTTGAATTTAAATCGAATGAGTGTGAGAAAGAAGTGGGTATTCGGTAGGTCCAAAAAGGTTGATAATTTAGGAGGAGCCTCAATAAATGGAGAAAGAATTATGGAGAATGTTTGGAGGACAAGCATGAAGCAAAAGGCATGAAAATTAAATTGCAAGTGGGTTGCGGTTAATTCCAAACTAATGGAATATTTATAGTAGCTCCCAAAATATTGGGATGGTATGTTATAAAGAGAAATCACCATGTGAATTCCCTCAATTTAAATGGATCAAAGATCCATTCGATTTATTTATTTGAGTTGCGAAATTAAATGAGATGAAGCATGATGACATGATGCAATGCAAAAGATGCTATGAAGAATGCAGCAAACAAATAAATCACACGGCAAAACTCAGAATACATGGAATGCATCTGGAGCGTCGGTCTCGGGTCATTACAGGAGCACTGCGGTATGTTGATGTCATTGTGAGTTCCTGGCATACCAAAGAATGAGTGCCAGATCCGTAGGTCGTGTGCGGCCACTGCCTCAAGTACCACACTACAACCGCCTTTGGCACCTTTCTACATCCCCTGCCAAGCAAATGGACAGTTTTTCCATTTCCAATGCATGTGGTCGATGCTTCCAAGCATCCCTGTAAATCCTCTTGCTGCATTCTGTGCTAGGATCCGAGCAGTGTCTTCAGCATTGGGTGATCGCAAGTATTTTTGTCCAAACACTGCCACCACTGCCCTGCAGATATTGTAGAAACACTTAATGGTCGTGGACTCGGCCATGCGTCCATAGTCTTCCAGTGAATCATCGGGAGCTCCGTATGCAAGCATCATCATACCTGTCATGCACTTCTGGTTTGCGGTGAATCCAAGTGTGCCGGTGCAATCCTTCTTGCACTTGAAGTAGCTGTCGAACTCCCAGATGGAATTAACAATCTTGAGGAAGAGCTTTCGACTCATCCGATAACGGCGCCGAAATACTTTGTCTCCGTGTAGTGGAGCGTCGGCGAAGTAGTTGGAGTAGAGCAAGCAATAGCCTTTCAGTCGATGCCGGTTCTTTGCCTTCATCCGACCCGGCGCTGAGCCACCTCGTCAAGGCTTTGCATTGCTTGCAAGCAGGCTGGCCAGGGCGGCGAGGACCATGAGATGATTTTCGTCCTGGGCGTCGCCTTCGGATTCCTCCTCCAGCAGTGCCATGAGCGCCTCCTCGTCGTCCGAGTCTATTGCCGAGCAGACAAATCGCCGAACACTTGGCGGGCGTGGTAGACACGCAATCGCCGGTATTCCAGCCCTGTGCGGCCGGAGCGTCGGAAAGCTCCCTCAGGAACGGCGTGGAGGATGTCACGGCGGAACTCTCTCTCTTATCCGGTGGGGAATGGCCTCTCTAGCGGTGGTGGGTGGGTGGGCGGCATCGGGATCAGCAAGGCAGCGGGATGACGTGCGCACGGGGGAGGGGGACCTGGACTTGCAAGATGCGTTTTCGCCTAATAGTGGTAGCCCAGTCGCGTTTTTCCCTTCCGCCGAAGCCCCCAGCCCCCCAGTGTGTTGGGTTCGCTGGGGCCAAAACGGACCGAGCCGGTGGATTTCGGCGTCCTCGGGGCGCGACTGGGTGATTTTTTCAGCGCCGATGCTAAAAAAGTCGCCTTGGGGTGTCTGTTGAGGACGCGGGTGGAGATGATCTAAATCAGAGACAGACTCCCGTTTCGAAATTTGATACGGGTCATACTTCTGTATGCTAGCATTATCAGAGCCGATGGCCCTCTTTGGGATCTGAGACAAGAGCTATATATACTCATGTATTAATGGTACTGGCAATATTATGAACATTACTCCCTGCCCATGACTGCTCCATAAATGATGGGTTACACATTGGTCATGTACAGTCTTCCCGGGTGCGGTTTTTTCTGGACCGGGAATTTCTCACACATGGTCCGGGCATGCATAACGATGGTAGTCGACTCAAAAAGGAAAAAAAGCAATGACACTAATAAATGTCGTGGCAATCACGATCGTGCTCTCTGGTCGTAATATAATCTTCTGTTTTGTCAACAGGTTGCCAGTTCGAACGGCCCTACTGTAAACAATTTTTATTGTTTTCTCTTTCTCTTTTTTTCTTTCTTCTCTCTCTTTGGTTTATGCTTTTCAAAAAAATTGAAAGAGAAGACCGTAGAACAGAATGTTCTACGGTAATTTTATATTAATAATAAATATTTACAATACAAAAGAAAATACAAAAAGGGTACTAAATCAACCAATTTCTTGTTTGGGTAACATGATGAAGATTATATCAAATGCTGTTCAGACCAGTCCTTAATTTGTTGTGCAATATCTGATCTTCCTCTGATCTCTGTTGCTTTCAATCTTTCTTGGAGATAGTATTTCCATCCCCCTATGTGAGCTTGTGCTTGGCGGAAGATTTTGTCATTTCAAACGAGCCAGATACTCCAGCTTGCTGCCACAATGATGTCAAAAGCTATGTCTCCGGGGAAATGTTCAGCCAATAAACAACATTCATCAAAACTTCTGATGCCTCTATTTCTTTGTGGGACTAATTTGTTCCAACAGTGCATGGCAAAATTGCAGTCCCGGAAAAGGTGAGACAGGGTTTCGTCCGTATTTTCAGCACAAAGAGTACAATTGTAGGACTGGAGAGGCACCTTTTTCCTCTTCAGGAGGTTTCTGGTATTGACTCTATCATGAAGTAGCAGCCAGAAGAAAATTTTGTGAGTAAGCATGTTTGAACTCTTCCATAACAGCTTGAAGAGGTGATGGCTCCTAGATGGACCCTTGATGGAATTGTATGTTTGAATGGCTGAGAACTTGGGAGTGTTTACTTTCAATGACCACTTGTCAGGTTGATCTTGCACTTGGAGCTCAGCAATAATATTTTGTAGTTGAATAAACTGATCGTATACCTGGCTAGATAATGGTCTACAGAACATATCTTCAAAAGAGTGTTGAGCAATCACCTGCTGAAGGGAGATGTTTACTTGAGTGGTGAAGGAAAATAACTCAGGGAATTTGTCCTTTAGTCCAGTTTGCCTCCATCGATCATGCCAGAACTGGATTGTATCCCCTAAGCCAGCCTTGCATTGATAAAATTGCTTGTATTTTGGAAACAGTTTGAGAATATCCTTCCACTAGAAAGAGCCTAGCAGTCTTTCACCCGGCTGACTATTGCTGTAGTATGCCTCGCAGACAATCTTGACCCATGGTATGTTCTCCTTATTGAGGAATTTATGAATGAATTTCATTAGAAGAGCCTGGTTATGTGTTTGAATCTCCAGAACACCTAAACCTCCATGCTCTTTTGGCTGACACACCTTTTTCCAAGAAATTAATGCCGGCCCCTGTTCTGTACTCCCATATTTCTTCCATAGATAGTGTCTAAGGAGTTTGTTGATGTGGGTGAGAACAGTTTTTGGAATAGACAGAGAACTCATGAAGTAGATGGGCATGCTTGCAAAAACTGATTTAACCGAAACCAGTTTATCTCCAAATGATAGGAGTGTGGAGCAACCCAGAAGTTTCTTCTCAATTCTATAGAGCATGGGGGTAAAATCTTCTACCTTAGGCTTGGAAGTACTTAATGGCAGACCAAGATAAGTGAGAGGCAAAGTGCCAACCTGGCACCCCATCAAGTTGGATAACCTGTTAATTTTCTCCTTAGGTGTGTTTATAGCAATCATAGTAGATTTGGAATAGTTCACTCTGAGCCCAGTGAAGCCAGCAAAGTGCAGCAGTAGATTCTTAATGTGCATAATTTGTCTCTCTTCTGCAGGAATGACTAAGATGGTTTCATCAGCATATTGGATAACTGGGAAATCAGTGCAGGAGTGATGTACAATGGGAGCCTCTATCATGCCAGCTTGCATAGTTTCATTCAACATAGATTGCAAGATATCTGCAGCCAGTACAAAAATCAGAGGGGAGAGAGGATCTCCTTGCCTAACTCCTTTTTTGCACAAAAATTGTTAGCCAAGAAATCCATTAAGGATTACTGATGAATATACAGTGCTATAAATCATTTTAATCCACTGAATCCACTTTTTCCCAAAGCCTTTAGCTTGCAGTATCTTGAAAATGGTATCATGACTTAACATATCAAAAGCTTTCTCAAAATCCAACTTAAGTAGGATAATCTCCTTCCTAGAGTGGTGGCACCGATGTAGATATTCAAATGCCCAGGCTAGGCAGTCCTGAATGCTTCTGTCATTTAGGAAACTGTATTGATTCTCATGCACCATAGATAGGATGACTTTCTGAAGTCTATTTGCATGCAGCTTTGTGATAATTTTGAGTGTACAATTCAGCAGTGAGATGGGTCTGAAATCACTTGGAACAGCAGCTAAGTCTTTTTTACGGATGAGGGTGATGAATGAGTAGTTGATGCTTTGCATGTTGATGTTACCCTCATGGAAATCAGCAATCAGTTTGTAGAAGTCAGGTGCAATAATTTCCCAACAAGATTTCAGAAAAGCAGCATTGAAACCATCTGGCCCTGGAGACTTGTCACCAGGCATCTGTGAGATCACTTTATCAATTTCTTCTTTAGTGAAAGGGGCCTCTAAAGACTGTAAATCCACATTAGCATTGATCAAAGATTCCAAAAAAGTGGATTATCAGTGGATTGGGTAGTCCCAAGCCTATCTTTAAAGGCTTTAAAGAGGATGGCTTCTTTAGTGTGATGATCTTGATGTTCAATGCCATTCTCATCTTCCATCATGGTAATGTGGTTGCTTCTGTGCTTAATAGTAGCCTTGGCCTGGAAGAATTTAGTATTAGCTTCACCAAACTTAATATTCCTGATAGTGGCTCTCTGTTTCCAATAGATCTTTTGCATATGAAGAAGAGATTCAAGGTGTTTGATAACAATAAATCTACTATTGTGTTCTTCAACTGATAGTTGTCTCCATTCTTCAATATGATCATACATAAGAATGACTTCAGTACAGTTGTAAATGGAGAGCTTTAGGTTTGAGCAGCTTTTAGACCAGATTTTCAGTCCCTTTCTCAGTCTCTTGAATTTAGCAGAAATGCTCTTAGCACTATCAGTTTCAGACACTTGTTGCTCCCAGATATTCTTAACTACCTCTTTGAACTGTGGATGCTGAAGCCAGGAATTCTCAAATCTGAAGATCTTTGATTTGGGAATGGAAGTACCAATTTTAATGACAATAGGAACATGATTAGATGTTGTTCTAGCAAGTGGAATAGCCATGGTATTAGGATAAGCTAAAGTCCATAACTCAGAGGTAAAACACCAATCAATTCTCTCAAGAAGAGGTACATCTTGCATGTTGCTCTAAGTAAAATTTCTGCCTTTGAGTGGAATTTCAATCAAGGCTAATTTGTTAATGGCTTCATTGAAAGAGTACATATCTTGTATGTTGCCCCCACTTCTATTTCTGTTATGTGGATATCTGACATAATTGAAGTCCCCCAACACAAGCCAATTAACATCATCCTCAATTTGAAAATCTTGGAACCAATTGAAAAAATCAGATCTAGCTGGATTTTGGCAGGGCCCATAGACATTAGTGAGCAGGATATGTTCTCCTGAATGTTTTGAGGTGAAATCAATAGAGATAGAGAATTCATTTTTGTGAATGGTGAGGCCCTCAAACACTTGCTTATTCCATACAACCAATAGTCCTCCTGAGGCACCTATTAAACGTATGAAATCAAATTTATTCAACTTCTTATGGCAAAAATTCTTGAGGAAATGACTGTCAAAATGACCTTTCTTGGTCTCTTGAAGGCAAAGAACATCATAAGCAGATTCTGCAATTTTATTTGACAGGGCTAGCCATTTCTTACTGTCATTAATACCTCTAATATTCCAATTTAAAACATTCCAAGATTTGGCCATAGCAGAAACAGAGTCTTGAATACTGAACACATAACCATTCTGTTACAAGTAGCACCAGATGAAACTGAGTCCACAACTTTAACCATCCGCTTACATAGCAAACTAGAGATCATTTTTACAAAAGGTTCACTGTTCAACATAGAACGTAAAGGAGTAAAACTAAGCTGCCTCCTTGGATTAGCTGTCCTTGGATCCAGCCTTCCTTGCAGTGGTCTTGAGCTTCTTGCCCCCATTTCTGATTTTCTCTTCAACAGTGTCTTGCATATTCACCTTACAAAAAGAAGAGTTGAGATTTTTAACAACTCTAGTTGGAATAGGTGGGGGCAAAGAGGTACAGGGCAGACAATTCTTATCCTTGCATACTGATTTTTTTAAACCCTTGTTAAGTTCCTGTAATCTAAAGCTCCTCCTTACTTATGTTTCCACCAGAGGTAGTTTATCTTTCCTCTTTCCGTTCTTGTGGATGGTAGAATTAGAAGAGGCAGTAGGTCCATGGTTGTCCTTGACACTATGGGATGGGGTGCTCACATTTTCCTAATCAACTTCCTGAGAGTTATCAGATGAATCAACACGTAGTTCAAAGGAAGAAGAAAGATATTTTTCAGGTATATCAAAAGATTTGCAGCATTGAGGTTCAGTTCCTTGAAGAATATAACTCCATACTTGAGAAGTAATGAATTTCTTTGCCCAGTCAAACTTATCTCATGATAATAGAGCCACCGAAAGGAAATTAACCCACTCAAAGGGTACTTGGATTACATGTTTGTTGTCAGAAGTGGGGGCAAAGTGGGTTTTCCAAATGTGAGCCCCTTCCTTTCCCAGGATAGTTTCATCTGAGAGTGCCTCTTTCTGAATAGCAGTAGGAACTACTCCCTTCTCCATGATCACAGGGTCTGCATCATATGGTAGGTGGACAAAACCCACCAAAGAATTCTGTTCATGCTCTTTGTAAATAGGAAACGAGAAACCAGGTGGAGCAGACAAACTAGAGAGAGAAGACTCACCAATTTCCTTAGCTTGAAACACATTAGAATCATCTGTTGTCAGTTGCACTGGAGCAGAGGAGTCTTTGAGAGTATCATTGTTGCCCTAAATGTCCACAGAAATTACAGTTTCAGTAACAGGAGCCATCAAAGTCTGAGAATGCTACTGAAATTGAGCCATGATGGGTTCCTGTGGTGGGTGTGGAGTGAGTGGCCTTGCAGAAACCATGAACTCCTGGTACATTGGATCCTCAGAATGATAATTATCATAAGTGTTGTGTTGCATCAGAATAGCATCCAAATTGCTGTAAGTGAAATTTTCATATGGCAGAGCATCTTAAGGATCATCTGGTTGTTGGACTGGTAAGTTCTGCACCACAGGTGGTTCTTGTGGAGGCAACTGTTGCACAGGTTGGGCCATATTTAGATCAGGCAGGAGAAGAGCATCAGGGACAGCATCAGGCCCATTGGCTGACTCAGCAGAAGGATCAGAATTATGTGAGCCAACCAGTGACAGAGTAAGCTCACTGTTATTAACCATATCTGGCAAAGGCACCTGTTCAATCTCTTGCATAGGTTCCATCAAGTCTTGTAGCTCTAAAAATTCTCCCTGATGAAGTTCTTGATCAATAAGAGGATTTGGCTGAGGTAGAGCCCAGTGTCCCCAACCAGGCATCTCCTGTTCCTCTTCTTCTTGGTCTCAGTCTGCATTTTTAGGCTGCTGTAAAGCTAAGTTCAAGTTGGGATGCTCTGCATCTTGATTCAGATTTGGCAGATGAACATCATCATGTTCATGGTGTTGCAAAGGACCTAGGAAATGATTGTTTTGTTAGCATGAAAATGTGGCTGATGAGGAACTGGGTGAGGATTACCATTGGGAGGGATTGGGTCCTCATCTGGCGGTTCTGCACCTAAAATTCTTTGCTGCAGGATAACCACAGGAACAATATGAGAGCCAGACTGGAAATCGTCACCTTCCCCAATCACAATACTTGTAGGGATGTGCCTAAGTTCCTCCACTCTCACTTTGACCATCAGATTCGCTCTAGTACTTTTGTTCCTATCCCACTCAATCAGTCTGCCAAAACCTCTGACTGCATTGGCCACCTCATGCATGCATTTTTTGTCGAAAGGAAAACCACATAGCAATAACCAAACTTCTCTATTCATCACCAATATCCTCTAGTTCAAGCCCTCATTATGCTTTTGGAAGATGACATGAACATCCGTGAAGGCATGCGGGCTGTTGAGCACTAAATCATTGCGATCAAAGGTACTATCCATTCTAACATATGCTTGACCGAAAGGACATGGACTGATTTTAGAGAAACCCATATGCATAGCCCCAGTGAGAAAATCAGCTAGCACCTCTCGGATAGTGTTGAAAGTCACCTGAAGAACTGGCATCGGGACGATGGACGCAATCGCCCGGTTTTCATGGGTAAGAGCAGCTGCGCCTGCCAACACTTGAACCCTAGCAGGTCTCCCTTCAACATCAATGCGCTGGTGGTTTGGTGGAATGAACGGGGTAGGATCAAATGGGAAGGTTGCCATCGTCGGAGGAGTGAGCGTGGTCGCCGGAGAGGTCATGGTTGATGGAGCACGGCGAGGTGGAGAGGGAAACATGGGAGGAGAGCAGAGAGGGAGAGCATTGGAAGACGGAGCGGCAGCGTTATGGCAGGTACCAACCTGGGCTGAGGCGATATTGGGAAGGGGCGTGTGATTTGACTACAATTGCACACTGATATTTTGATGCCTAAAAGGATTGGGAGGAATCGGGGGAGTCGTTGTGGGTTGTGCTGAGGAAATCAGAATGGACTGCCCCGTATGTGCAGAGTTCAGCTGATTCGGAAGATGGGCCGACTGATTGTTAGTGGGCTGCCGATCCAAGAAGAAGCAGTCTTTTGCAATGTGGCCCGACCGTTTGCATTTGTGGCATTTGATTTTATTAGAGCATGCAGGGCGTAAATGTCCCGTCTCAAGGCATCGGACACAATATGGAGTGGTCGTGCCATTAGAATTGGCAGGCCGTGATTAAGTCTGTCTAGCTGCCATAGATGTGGGCAAATGCACCTCTTTATTACCTCCTAGAGCATTAATGGACGTAGCATGAGTGAGACGATTACGCACCGAAGTAAATGCTCCATTTTGAATCACGAATTTGAAAATCCGATGAACGTGCCTTAGATCTAATCGGATCATGGAAAGATGTAGGTGTGTTAAGAGCTTGAGCATATGATTTGCGTGGATGTCTACGGAACATATGAGTCCATTCATCCTCCTTCTCTTGAAGATATTGATCAAGTTCATAGCAAGAATTTGGACCTCCACTACCCCATAGAAGGATATTAAGATTGAACTTAGGAGTAGAGATATTACCTCCTTTGATAATGGAGTAGCCAACCTCTTGGGATGAAACCGAAAATTTGAACGACCAATTTTGAAGTTGTTGTACTTGAAAGGATGAAGCTCTGCCTCCAAAACAAGCAAGAAGAATGGTGCCCACAGATTAAGGAGAGAGTTTGATCTTGGATCGAGTGAATTCAGCCACCAAAAGAAAACCCGCGGCTTCGGAACCATCTCCATTGGTGCGGACGTCCCACTTGTTACAAACCTCCTGTTCAAACTTTCGTCCTACCTCAAAGTTGAGATCAGAGAGAGACATGGTGAAGAAAACGACAAGATGATGGGGATGGCAGAGCTCACCGTAACTGGGGCGGCAGAACAATGGTGGACGAGCGGCGAGGCTATGGTGGCCGCTGTGGCCGGAGTGGCACACGGCGGGGCGCTAGGAGTGGATCCAACTAGTGGTTTCTGAAATTAAAATTAGGATCATTCAGATCACAGAGGAAGAAATTTTAGCTAGGGATTAACCTGAGAGCGCATTGATTCCATTGAAACGAGTCTTGAGAAGGCTTGTCTTGCCGGAAGACTGAGGCGGATCGGTGTTGGCAGTGCTCATGTCCAATGCAATGTGACGTTGCATTCAAATTTTACACCCCCATATTTTTTTAAGAAATGCTCATGGCTAGCAAAACTTTGTTCTGTCAAAGAGAACAAAAACTTGCAAAACCTTATTTTGTAGCTAGTACTCCCTCTGTAAACTACTCCCTCCGTCCCAAAATATAAAAGCATTTTTGGCCACCGCCAGCACCAGGCGCCGCCACACCGGCAAATCAAGCCGCCCAGCCGCGCCGCCACACTCATCAATGCCGCTGCAGCACTCGTGAGTCTGCCGCCAACCGCCGCGAGCCGAGCAGGAGGTACCCCACCGCCGCCGTCCGCCCCTGGGGCTTCGCCTGGTGGCCTCCTTCGGCAGCGGCGAGGGCAGGATTGGCCGGCGGCTAGGGTTTGTCCGGGCCGCCTGTGTCGCCCTGGATGGAGCGACTGAGTAAATTTTCTAAAATATTTAAATTATAATAGCAGTTCCAAAAAATAGTGATAATTTTTTTTCCGTTCTACCCTTCATCCAAAATGATATCTCCGTCCACAAAGAATGCTACTCCCTTCGTTCCATAATTCTTGTCGTGGTTTTAGTAAGAATTATGGGACAGAGGGAGCACCTAGGTTGCCATTAAGCACAAAAAAATCTACACTATAGAGTCAAATGGATAGTGTTCAGTAGTTAAGAAACACAATACTCCCTCCGTAAAAAAATATAAGAGCATTTAGATCACTAAAGTAGTTATCTAAATGCTCTTATATTACTCCCTAAGTCCTAAAATATAAGAGCGTTTTTTACACCCTTGCTCCCAGATGCGGTTGGTGGCCTCCGACGGAATGCTCTGCTTCTCCGCGTGTTTGCCGTGTGGGATCCCAGTTGTCTGCCGCCATAGACGCCATGACCCTGTTGCCATCTCGTTGCCCTGCTTCTGCATCGACGGTTTCCGTGGGGCTTCCCCGTGGCTATTGTCCTCTCCGTCTCTCCCAGCAGATCCAACTTCGTCCTCGCGCCACCTCACTCCATCCACCGTAGTATACTCCCTCCCGCCAGAGTTGGTGTCCTGAGGTTGGGCCTCGTCTCCGACATCCTACGTCTGTTGGCTGTTCGAATGTTGGTTTATCCGGGCTTCTCAGGTTGAGGTGGGGATCCAGGCGAAAGCTCACCGATGGCGTCCCCTACGGGCGTCGTTGACCTACTTGCAAGCGTCGCGTTGGACCCCCTCTCTTGCTCGCGGTCGTCTGTCGGGGATAGATAGGGATTGAGCGAAAGCTCCGCTCTGACTTGGTCAGCGCTGGTAATGACGGCGCATGTGGGCGTCGTGCTCTTCCTTGGAAGCATTGCCATCTTTCCCCTTCCCCTTGCAGTATTGGTTTCCTCAGTGTGGCGTGCTCGGCAAGTCTCGGACCAAGCAATTTCCTTTGGTGTGCATGCTCAAGACCCCCCATGGCTACTGCTATGTTGCGGCGAGCTTCGTGCTCTTGGTGTTATCTCGGTTCATCTTTGTTTAATGATGACGCAGGATGCCTCCCCAGCTTGTTAATCGTTTCGAATACCCGCGGTGGGGCTCCCTATCAAGGTTTGTGTTTGGTTGTGGCACTCGTTAACTATGTATGCTCCTCTGTTGCGCCGTGAGGTTTGATAGGCACGCCGGTGTGTGGTGCATTAGGCCAATTGCGAAGTCTTGGTGTTGTGATCCTTTGAGGACATCCCACATCTACTTGTGTCTCTTCGTGGTGATGGTCAATTGTATGCTACCTAGGTCGAGCTTTGTCTTAGGCATTTTCTCTCTCTTCTTCTTTTATCCTTCTTGTATTATTTTTGGCCTCGTTTTCCCATAAACGGGGTCATCGTGTTAAGATTTTTGATCTGGTTTTCCTTATAAATTCGATCACTCTCCTGGCATTATGGCCATTTTGAGTAATATATCCAGATGGAGGAACTCCTCCCCCGGTGATTCTCAAATAAATAAATAAATAAATATTTTATCATGTATTTAAAAATGTTCATTGTGTATCTAGAAAATGGTCAGCATGTGTTAAGAAATGCTCATCATATATTTGAGAATAAAGTATATGTTCTTGTACTTTATAAATTGTGGGTGTAAAATAGTGTTTATGTGTTGTAAAGAAAACATTAGAAAGGGAAAAGGAGAACAATTTTTTTAGGCCCGTGTAAAAGTATGTTCAGCAATTTTTAAAAAGAAGGTTTGTATGTGATGAAAAGAGAGTTCATATGTTTTACAAAAACATCATGCATATAAAAATAATCGTTCATATATATCCAAAGAGATGTTAATGTTTATGCGAAAATGTTTCATGTGTATTTCACAAATTTTGAATGTGTATTAAAACTGTTCATCATGTACTTCAAAAATATATATTGTTTATTTACAAATAAATAACATGTGCATGTACTTTTATAAAATGATGTACTTCTTAAAATGTTATGCGTGTAAAAATGATGTTCATGTGTTGTCTGGAAATTGTTTCAGCCCGCTTGACCACGCCTGCCAAAAATTCTGTACCATCCAACCATCCCTGCGAGTAGACAGCTACGTATTCTTACGCATACCGCAAAGGAGCCCAATACATGAATTTCGGGGGATCACACCTGTACCATTAATGACGATGCCGCACAGCGATCAACCTGGTCAAAGACACACGATACGCAATTTTCCTACCCTAGCCGCCACCACCACCAGGCGACTAGGGAGAGGCAATCTCTTTCCTCCGATCTCCATCGGCTGGGGCGCTGACCCCCTCTCCCTTCGGCCGCTGCTTCAGCGGTAGGAGGGAGGGTGCCCCGTTCTGTAGTTAGGGTTTGGATTTGTAGGTCGTGGTGCGTTATTGGGGTGGTGAGAGTGGCGCCTGGACGAATAAATCTGCCTCAACTCCACTTCCACACCGGTGGTGTTTTTCATGACAGCGTCTCGGAGTTGATGGCATCGTGTCTCCGTCGATCCCTCAGATCAGCAGCGTTAGGTTTCATGGATGGTATTGGCGAGGCGGCGCCGGTGACTCCATCAGATGTGTCTCTCCTTCTGCTCTGTCTCCGTTGATGTGGCGTTGTCACCAACGTCATGGTGGAGCAGAGAGGTTTTGTTATTCAGGAGTACGTGCAGGCGGTTGTCTACACAAGTGACAGCTAAAAGATGGAGTATTTTGTGTTGGGTATGTGGTCGAAGGCTGACAATTCTGGTTTCCTCCTCCAACGTCGTAGTCATGCGGGGGTGTCAGTTCTGATGTTCGATGGCGTGTCCGGGGACATGTTGCCCTGGTCTAATTCTTTCAACGGCTATTGTTTTGCTTCTGGCAAACTACTTTGGAGGTCCGTAAAGCTGCTGCTCAGCGATGGAGCCGCACTGAGCTTGGATGAAAAGGTGATCTGTCTTTTTACCCTTTGGTGGCCGCTTCGGTGGTGTCCAAGAAAAGGGACAGACGTTGGTATTTTACATAGGATTTTTTTATCTTTTCAGTTATGTATGGTCGATGCTTACGTGCCTTGTAACTTGATCTTTATTTTATGTAAACTAGATGAATACTCCGCACGTTGTTACGGAGATTATAGTAAAAAAATAGATATATGTATTAGACAAATGAAATATAAATAATTTGAAGATACGTGTTAACCACATCATCTCCCAGCTTAGAAAAAATACAAAAGATTTCCTTTAATAAAATATGAACATTAGCTAGTGCGTCAGTTCCCATTTACTAAATACAGTGACCCCGCCATTCATCTGTACATCCGGAACATCTCACTTACAAAGACCAAATGAATATACCACAATTCAAATAGGAGTTGGAGGTTTGCTTGGGAGGTGGTAATGATTCTTCTCAGTTGCCTGCATCATATCTCACTATTTATCTTCATTTGATGAGGATAACAAACAGCCACCCGCATTAACAGAGGACATAGTGCTGGCAGTGGAGAAGTGAAAAAAAATATAGTGTGAGTTGCATGATGGTAAGAACAGAACCATACCATTTTAGGTAGTACCATAATTTATGCAAAAAGATTGAACCCCTACTAAAATTTGTGAAATCAATATTATAGAATATCAGGTAGAAAATTAAGTTTCGGGATAGAAAAAAGTTGTAATACAATTTGACTTAGTAAGGCAAAACCAATCAAGGGAGAAGACTGTTAAAATTAGCACGGTGATGAAACTTTTGTTCAATAACTAAACATGGTATCCCATAAGCATTTTACAAATTATCTCTATTCTATTCCAGGTTTGTTAGTTGGGTTAACCTGTTTGAAAATAAGAACATGCACGTTAAGGCTGGTCACAATGGGGAGGATCTTAGGAGTAACATCACACACTCCAATACAACTTTGCTTATGTGGCACATATTTAATGAAGAGAGAGGTACTTGTGGTAACTAGCTAAGTTACCGAAATATCACACACTCCAAGAAACAATAAGTCTACAACCTAATAAATACATCGTTGCATGACACTACATAGATGTTCCTACCCACTGAGTTAGTAACATAGTCTAGGGAAGTGTGTAAGTTACTAGCTTATGTTCTTACCCATTGTGACCAACCTAACTCGAACAACTATGACAACAAAGAGGCATTAGTAAATTAAATCTTACAAATTGTACAAAGCCGAACTGAAGATGTAGAACTGAAACAATTTAATAGCAATCAAAGAATGACAATCAGTAATGATAATTATAGGAGGACATGATCTTACCTCTATAGATGGGAAATTAGCATTTGAGAGCACGAACACCAAAGTTGTCATCGTAGATAACAAATAGAAAAAGCATATGAAAAAAATTCCTTCAAATGTTTTTTTAATCACCTTCCTTCAATGGTTCGGACCCATACTTCTTGTCAACATTCTCTGTTCCACATATGTGCTAAATTAACTCATGAAGTATCATATGAGGATGACTGGAAGACAACTGCAAACTTTAGGAAAAAGTAACCTGCAAACATAAGGTATTTTGATTAATCAGAAATACATTCAGCACACACCAGTATTTACAAATAGTAGATGTGTTGAACAACAAAGAAGATTATGGGCATCATTACCATAAAAAAAATCTTTGTGCATTTTCTAAGGCAATTTCTTCAGTGGTCCTTTTTAGCAATGCACACGATAGTACAATCTGTGAAAGGATGATACAACCCTTCTAACAAATCAGACCAGTAGCAAGTCTACAATAAATTTACAATCTAAAACAAAGAAAAGTTGATAACTGAACTTTTAATGGAACACAAAATAATCAATTTGGGGAATCAACCTGCACGGAAGGATATTCACGCACGCAAAGATTTGACGATACAATACCCAAACATCAGTACAGGAGCGACATCATTTACTCTTATTCATGGCTTCAAGAGCTAGCCAAGGTAGTCAATTGCTTGTGGGGAGTTGCAGCGTGAGTTTTCCGCTGCTCGTGGCGCTAAGGGATGGGATCAATCTACCCATACATGTATCGGGTCCAGCCGGCGGCAAATGGCAAGTTAGGGCGGGTGAGGGTACCTTGTGGTGAGGTGCAGATGTTAATGGACTGGCCATGGCGAATAGGAACGGTGACGACGAGGCGGACAGTTGTTGAACACAGTTAGAGTCAGGTAGGAGGAGGAGAGCGACGCTGCGGGGCGATGGTGGCGCAACGGAGGCGGGCGTCTCCCATTGATGACGGACTGGTTCTAGAAGCCTCACACTACGCCTCCTCTCAAGATTTACATGCAGGCGACATCGTGCATTGCTGGGACTCAAAATTCATCGTCTCCAGCATGGTAAGCACGAAACCAGGACGGAAGCTTAAAGGGGAGAACGCTCCATCTGTTACCCCTGCAATTATGCGGAGAAGTTGAATAGGATCTTATGGAAATCAATGGGCGAGGGAGTTAACTTGGAGATGGGTGGGAAGTTAATTGGGGAGATGATTCACGCACGAGGTGGGTGGACTTTCTTCTGTACTCTTTATTTTTTATAAACTTTCTATAAAATGTACCACTGGCGAGCGTCCGCTGGATTCTCCTGTAAACTGATATAACTTATCGCTGAGGTGGCTGTTCTATGCGTTGCTGAACTTTGGTTGGCCCCGCATGTAAGCCGGTTGTAGAATGATGATGTGGCAAACTTGCTGATGTGAATAGGTTGCATGTCAAGAGAAATAAGATAGTGGGGATGAACTATTTAGGTATTATAGATGAGACATGTATTACCATGCAAAGAAAAGCAATCCACCTGGTCCTGGGGTGCAGATAACAAGAGTATATGCTAGAACGACCCAAAACGTGGCGTCACGACAATAATTTCTGTGTTCCTGAGTTTAGTTCTAAGGTTGTCTGTACCTTATTGTTTTATCTAATATAAACATTTGTGGGTGTGTAAAAAAACAGAGAGAGAAGCAAGACACCCACTTTGGCGATCTAAGCCACACTTCTCGGTTCTTGGATATTTTTTCTTCTTTTTTTCGATAAAGGGTGTCTTTTATTGATTTATAATAAAGCATCAAGGGGATACAAACATAATGAGCACACCCGGCCTCTGCATAACTAGGATGCACACAGCCAATAACAACGCACACACACAAAAAACCCCGCGGGCAAAAAATAAAGTCATAGAAGACCAAAACTATGCCATGCGGAGGGAGAAAAGGAAAAAAACCTGAAGCGATCAAAACAACGATCAATGATATACAACGACGATCATCAGCACAAACAATCCCTTGACAACATAAGGACTATCAGAAAAGTTCTTCAAAAGCAATGCCTCCAGGAAGGGAACGACATGTAAACACCGTCATCGCCGGATCCAACCACCTCCGGATCATGGGTTTTCACCCTTAAGATCTAGTCCGAGCAACCTCCGAACAATCAACAGGTAATGGTGCAAAAAACACCGTCATTGTCGGGTACAACCAACTAGGGTCATACCTAGGGTTTTCACCTCGGAGCTCGAGACTAGGTGCTCAAGCAGCACCACTCAATCGAAGTCATCTTATGCCATCTCCTCCGCTCGAGACTAGGATATTTTTCCTTCTGCTAACCACCCTACGAAGCATGTGCCCGAATTAACTAACCATTTACGAAGTCAAGTTAAAGCCAGCATGACTGCTTCCGCTCTAGGTGCTTCATATATTTGGCTTCAAATTTGGGCATGAAAAGTTGAATACTGGAGGTAAAATAGGGGAAAAAGAATTTGAAAAGCACAAGGGAGTCACAGTTGTCCTAGATCCCCAATTAGCCTCACATCATCTCATCAGTATAAGGAAATGGTGGCTCAAACTAACTAAAGAGTAACACAATATCAGTTTTTCCTGTCTTCAGCAGCTTTTCAAGATAAAAACTCACGTGTAGCCCATAAGAAGTTGGCAGTAGTGCACACATGAATGGAATTAGCAACTTTGCCCAAAACAGTTGTCAACTCTAGCACTCTCCAGTCTCCACTGATTATAGTCCATGCAGATGCAGAGCCTTCGATATGCCTAGTACTGTGTCCGGGCTTGTTCTACAGCAACCCCCTATATGGGAGGCTCCAGCCCCATGCCATTTTCTCACATGTGTAACAAAATCTTCATTTGAAACGCCTGAGCAAGCCTGCATAAAGTATCCATGAGCTTGTGGTTATGGACTGCATATGGACACTGTTCGTTATTTGTAATTTTACTAGAACAAATTCGACCACTTGTCCTCATCTACGGAATCCGGAACACACATGTTGCCTTGGTAAGAACAGAAGCTGCTTTGTTTTCCTATCAATTTTCTTTTCTACAAGAACAGGAGCTAAATTATCATGATTCTTTAGCTGATACTTACCACCCATTCCTTCCTTACAGGATCATACCTCTCACCACTATTTGGATATATCAATATTGGTTTGTTCGTTACCTGCACAGCATAAAGTAGAAATACATCAGGCATAACATGTACACTTGTACAGCGATGTTTAAGGGTCAATGCAACCATGACGGGAGATACCTTTTGGATTGATAGGACTAATGCATGGATAAATCTCGGGGGAGTGCAGTTGATACCAACTAGGCCAACCTCCTTGCATGAATCTGCAATAGAAACACATTCCGTCAGGGAATCACCGCTTACTACATTAGTTCCATCCTTCGAAGGGAAAGCAAACCATGCTGGAATACACAAATTAGACTCTTCTAGCAACTCAACATATGCCTGCAGAAGACCATACGATGTATTACAAATATGTTGATCAGGTCAGCAATACTCAACAATTAGATTTAGGGATGTTACACAGAAATCAACTCGTACTTGAGATGTACATTAAGCAAACATTTATATGTTAATTATGCTCTATAAACGGAATCATCACAGCACAAGGAGGGCTAAACAATGGTTTATCAAATGCCTAATGTGCACAACATGTATTAAGCAAATACGTTTGATCACATAGGATGAAAGTTAAACTAATTATCAAGCGTTGATCAAGCAAGTCACAATGCTAGGTTCATTGAGAATATACGTACCTATGCACAAAATGGACATAGTTTTGTGTATCCATTTTATGTATTTAGTTTAAATCTGCATCATGTTATCAAATCCAATTCCAGTTCCCAAACATACCTGTGTCTCAAATTTTTTTGGAATCGTTTCGAAAACAATAACATCGGGCCCTGCTTCAGCAAGAACTTAAAGCCTCCTTCTATGGAAGTCTTTCAGATACTCTAAATTACCCTCCTTTCCATAGTCACCATTGCAAGCATTCAGTCAGATGTAAACTATCCCGAAAACTCTAATAAAAATAAGAACAGATAATCATTCCTGTTAGAGTAATCTTGAGTTTATAGCGCATTAGTGGTAGTGCATGTGTTAGTGAAGTACTAGCACGTGCATGTACGAGTTGTGCTAGGACGTGTAGTCCTTGGTCTTGGGCCAAGTGCATGGCTGGTCAGAGTCCAAGTAGTACAGGTGCTAGGTTGCTGTACGTGTCTAGTTGAATATGAGTCCTGATAGTATTAGGAGGTCTAGTACGTGTAGGCTTAGAAGCGTTGTTTGGATCGGCTGCTTGTATCTATAATCTATAATACGTAAATAGTTCATTCGCATTATCGTATTTCTTTGACAATGATAACTGTCACACGTGTAGTATATTCGACATGCGCCAACACATCGTGTGTGGTGTGAGTAGAAGGCCGCCCACACGGGTTGTGTGTGGGCGGACGTTAGAATTGCCCACACGTGTGGGCGAGACTACTTCGTGCCACACGCTCAACAAGTACTACTCATCTCCACCCCGCGCGTGTGGCATGAAACAAAAATGCCCACACGTCCTGGTGCAGATACGTTAGGTACCTGCGGGGATGACGATTTAGTTGTCATCCTGGTTGGCAGATGTAGTTATCCGAGATGACAAATATAGTTGTAAAAGCATGATAACTCTATGTGTTTTGATTAACTATAGTTGTCGTGTGTAATTTATGGTAGTTGCCGCGTGTAATCAAACCGTAGTTGTCGTGTGTGATTAACTACTTGCCACATATGGTCAAACAGTAGTTGCCGTGTGTGTTTATCTAGTTGCCACGTGTGATCCAATCGTAATTGCCATGTATGGTTAATCACAGATGCCATGTGTGTTTATCTGGTTGCCACGTACGCGCAACTGCAGTTGCCGTCTAGCAAAGAATCACAGTTGCCATGTGTGTTTAACTAGTTGCCACGTTCGCGTAACTGCAGTTGTCATCCACAACATATGAGTGTCGTGTGGGCGAAAAACAGTTCGCCCACACGCGCATGGACTAGGTGATGGCTGTGTGAGCAGAAACTAGTTCGCCCACACAATACAGCTGGCAAATAGCGTGGTGCGGGCGTGTGGGCAAACTCTCCAACGCCCACACACCAAGCCTATCCCACGTGGCATGTAAATTCTTTCTCAATGTGTCAAGATTCGTGCAAACTGCACTGGACGATGATTCACACGTGTGGACGAGTTGCAAAAGTGCCATACGTGTAGGCGTTAGTGTTTCCGTATTTCTTTTGACATGTAGCTTATCCACATAATCATACATGCCACATCATCAATTATTTTATTTTTCCTATTCTATACACCTAACAAAACGACCCCACCTCATCATCACCCCCTGCCACAGCAACAACTTTTTCAAGCATTCTGTTACCAAGCCGAAGACAAGAAGACTAGCAGACCAACAAATCGTTCCAGTCAATTTTTGTTTACCGCGCTGCCAAGTCGCCGTTTCTTCTCCCTTTCTTCTTTCATTTTCTGTAACGTACGAGGCAGTCTTAAAGTCTCCACGCCCTCCCATCGCATTTTCTCTCCAGCGAACGCTGCCGCCTTTTGCACTGCACCACATCTTCCCTCTGGTTATGCTGCCGCCGGAAGTGAGCTCCGGCACGAGCGGCCTCGCCACTACCCAAAAAGGAGACTCGATGCGTGTTGTGACGCCGCTCCTTCCGCATGCCAATAGTTTCTCCATGGATACCACTGTCGGCTTTGCCCAGGCGGTCTCCTCCGACCATCCATATCACTATATCAGCCTGGCCCAGCCGCAGCTGCCCTCCACACCCCATCCCGAGGCCATCGTAGAGCCACGAAAACCTTGCTGCTAACTCTGCTGCAGACCCTCAGCCCCTCCTCCCTTTACCCTGCATGCATATTGTAGGTATAAAATCTGCCTCAAAGACTCACGGGCGGATTGACTACTCATCTCCTCCATGATACGCCGGTACTATTTGTTTCCCTTGCCTTACTCTGATTGGCACTCTATGCTCTTTTGTCTCCTTAATTTCCTTCGTCTTGGTCACCTCCCCTTCAACTCATTGGCACAAGTTACTGATGGGTTTTTTCTCTACCTATTCATCTTCTCCGAGAAAGAGTAATTGATGGGGTGTTGTAACAGCTTCTCCACTTTAAGTAGTCGATCGGCTTCATCCCTGTTGTCTCCATGATGGCTGGGTGTATATGCATGTTCCGATTGAAATTTTCAACTGTTGTGGTCATTATCCTGTTGGGCAATAAGCCGCGGTGAGGTGTCCAACCCGTCGGGCGCGTGTATGGGCGCGTGCCGGACGAGTTGGACGCGTCGGGTCCGTGGCGAGTCGAGCGTGTGCGTGGGTGTGGGGTGCACGGGCGCGTCCGTGGGACAGTACACCGTAGGTGTGTGTGTGTGTGTGTTGTCTGTTGGCGAGCCACGCGGGGGTGACCGGGGTCGTTCGGCTGGTGCTCACCATGAGACATGGGCGCGCACAGGTGCGTAGCGGGCGCGGCCAGAGCATGCAGGACGTGGAGATGATCGCGGGCGAGTGGAGGCGTGGGTGCATGCCCAGGGCACCGGCTCGGGGCTATATAGCCGCGTGGTGATGTTGTAATGGATCGACACAGTCGAGTTCATCCTCGAGGAATCCTGTGTCCATTGTGTTCTTCCTCCTCCTCCCTTCTTCCTTGGGTGAGCCACGGCGGGAGAGAGAGAGAGCTGAGTGACAGAGAGAGCTGAGTGACAGAGAGAGGAGGGCAGCGGCGAGGGACTGGCGGTTCCAATAATTGGCATCAGAGCCACGTGAAGGTCAGGGTGCGCCGGCAATGTCGATCGTCCCATACAGCGGCGGAGCGGGCAGTTCGGTGTCGCATCTGGCACCTGTGCTCACGGGGGAGAACTACACCACCTGGGCCATCAAGGTGGAGGCCGCCCTGGACGTCGCCGGGCTACGGGAGGCGGTGGTGCCGCCGGAGGACGCGGCGTCGGCGGTGATCGTCAAGAAGGATAAGCCGACGCGGGCTTACCTGCTCCGGGTGCTCATCGACGATCTGTTGCTGCAGCTGGCTGCGAAGAAGACGACGGCGGAATTTGGAGCAGCCTCAAGGCCCAGTTTGTCGGGGCCGACCGCGTTCGGGTGGCGCGGCTGGGCACGTTGCGCAGCGAGTTCGAACTCCTGCGGATGGATGGCGGGGAGTCACTGGACGCCTTCGCCGGGAAGATTAGCGGCATGGCGGCGTGCGACGCTGGGCTGGGAGCGACCTCTCGACGTTGTTGTTCGAGGACGAGCTGGGACGCCTGAAGGCATTCGGCGAGCGGCTGCGTCGGCGCGGGCAGGCGGGCGGTGAGCGGGCAGGCGGCGAGCTGCTATACATGGCGGCACAATGGCGGGCGCGGGAGCAGCGACGAGGTGGAGCGCAGGATGACGACGAAGACGTGCGCAGCAAAGCCTCGGGCCTCGGCAGCAACCGGCGGGGACGGTGCTACAAGTGCGGCGAACACGGGCATTTCAAGCGCGAGTGCCCGCAGCTCAAGAAGGTGCGGGTGGCAGAACGAGCCCTGCTCATGGACGACGTGGAGGACGCTAGGCTGCTCTGAGCCACGGCTTAGGGCGCGTGTGTTGGGCAATAAGCTGCCGCGAGGTGTCGAACCCGTCGGACGCGTGTATGGGCGCGCGCCGGGCGAGTTGGACGCGTCAGGTCCGCGGCGAGTCAAGTGTGTGCGTGCGTGTGGGGTGCACGGGCGTGTCCGTGGGCCAGTACACCGTAGGTGTGTGTGTGTGTGTGTGTGTGTGTGTTGTCTGTTGGCGAGCCACGCGGGGACGATCGGGGTCGTTCGTCTGGTGCTCACTGCGAGACGCGGGGGCGCGCAGGTGCGTAGCGGGCGCGGCCGGAGCATGCAGGACGTGAAGATGATTGCGGGCGAGTGGAGGCGTGGGTGCATGTCCAGGGCGCCAACTCGGGGCTATATTGATGAGGACATCAATATAATTGTTACACCCACAGCCCCTGCTGCTATACATACTGGACCAATTACTAGAGCTCGTGCACGCCAACTAAATTACCAGGTACTTTCGTTTCTTGGTAATGATTCTAATGTTCATGAGAATATGATGCTGCCTAAATTGGATACATTTGTTTTGCTTACAAATGAAGGGCCTAGCTTGGAGAAGGATGAACATTGGAGCAAGAACAAGCATGGAGATGATGGCATGCGCAAGGGGAACAAGAACGGAGTTACAAGTGATGATTTCAGGACTTTGAAGCCACCATAATGGGTGCATGAAGCCTTGGACGAAATATACAAGATGCCACTTCATAAATTTCGTCCCGAGGCTATTTTAGGTGCTGCGTCACCTTATTATTGGGCCAGGCCCATGTAATTTCGAAATACATAAGTATAGGCTATTTTTAGAGTCCGTATGTGTGGGGAAACAAGAGATAGGGTTGATTTCGGACTCCTCCACCAAGGGCCACGAAATTCCCCCCTCTTCCTCCATATATACAGCCCTTAGGGCATCGTTTAGACTTCGGGTTTTGTTTATATTAAAAGTTCGCCATAGCTGCAACTTCGCGTACTTCGTTTGTGTTCAACGACCAGACAAAGGCGTCACAGAACCCCACCTTGATCAATAAAGCTTTCATCTTATATTCGCAATATCCAGATTGCAATCTTAGTTTCTTGCTTGTTCTTCGTTTGCTTGCAGGAAACAGACCCTCGTGGTCAGGTTGATCGTGCTCCGGCGTGGTCAATAACCTCTCGGAGTTGGTTTAGCGATTGCTAAGGCGCGACGTCCTCGCACGTTCGTAGTCGGATCGTCAAAGTCGACTTCCACCAAAGCGAAATCCACCATCTCATCGAAAGACGGGACACCTTTGCCTCTATCAAGTGGTATCAGATTTCCAGGTTGCTCGGTGAGATTTTACAGTTTTTTCGTAGTTTAGATCGAGTCTGTTCTTCATACCTATAGTCCACGAAAAAGCCACAAAAAAAATTAGGGTTAGTTCATCATATCCGAACCAATCTGAGCCTTTGCATAATCTTTTTAGGGTTTTGCTTTGTTGAATTTGCGGTTGCATCGTCGTGTCTATTTGCTGGTCTTAGAGTCTAGTCTTTTAGAGTTTCGAGTTCTGGTCATAAGTTGTCACGCCGCCGCCGCACCATCATCATCGCCCCTGCCATCTACCACCACCGCACCGAATCCGTATCCATATACCACCACCAATTCGTGTCCATATACCACCACCGATCCATATCCATATACTACCACCGCTACCACCACCGCTGCCATATACCACCACCATATATCCACCACCAATCCGAGTTCTTTGCTTATTAGGTTTGTTTTCGGGATCCCTCTAGATTCCGATTCGTGTTTCCTTGCCGGAGTAGGTTTCGGAAAAAAAAAGAGTCGGGTAGCCACGCTCCGTTTAGGCCCAAAATTTTTCGAAAACGCATTTTTCGAAAAAATTTCTGGCTATCCTATTTTTAGGTGTTTCTGAGTGTTTTGAGACAGGTGCCATTATAGGAAGTTTTTTTTGACCCGTTTCCAGTTTTTGGGTCCGGGCAGTCGAAAAAAAAAATTGGTCGAAAAAATTTCGTGCCTATCCTGTCAGTTTGAGCTAGGAAGAGTTTTGAGACACTCGCCATTATAGTGATTTTTCGCAAAAAAAAAAGGCAGCGCAAAAAAAGAAAAAGAGCGCCAAAAAAAAAGAGCGAAAATAAAAATTTCAGAGTGTGCTTTTCCCTTGTTTACGTGCCGCGCCGTGATTTTGTTAGTGTTCTAGGCTCGCGTCTCTAGCACAGTCTAGCCTAGGACCAGCACAGTACCGTCGTTGAGCGTTTATTCAACTTTGCATCTCTGAATTGATTATTGCTGACCCTTTTTGCTACCATATTATAAGCCTTCCCAGCTCCACATTCATCTACGTCGTGCGTTTGACTCTCCCTGGTAATCGCTCTATCCAAGCTTTGAGAGTTTTTGACTACAACGGTTGCCGATCACCGCCTGCTGCTGGGTAAGAACTGGTAAGAATTTGAGATTTGCTTGACGG
This sequence comes from Triticum dicoccoides, assembly GCF_002162155.2. NCBI lineage: Eukaryota > Viridiplantae > Streptophyta > Magnoliopsida > Poales > Poaceae > Triticum > Triticum dicoccoides. The sequence goes on from NC_041380.1 coordinate 204,924,488, forward strand.
ATTTGTGACACCCACCACCACCACTTGTTCGTAGTCTGTAGGATCATATTCTTGTGTGTTTCTATTGCTGCTAACCATGCCAGGATCACAAGCCGACGAGATTGACTGGGAGAATTTATCGAACAAGGAGCTTCATGATAAGTTTCAGCAAATGATGACTGAACAGGTGCAAGATGTGCTGAACAATTTTGAAGAGGCCATGGAGAAGATCACTGGCCTTGAGAAGACGTTCGAAACAAAGCTCGATAACAAGTTTAATGAATTGCTCGCGCGTCTTCCACCACCACCACTCGCTGCACCTAACGCACCTCTCCAACAACAACAACAACGACTACCTCCACATCACGAAGCAGACCTCCGCCGAGCAAGCCGTGTTCCTCTTGCGTTTGGCCAAACTGTTGGTGCTGCTGTTGATACTTCTGTGGCTCCTGCTGCTGATGCGGAGGAGGATGATTATGTGGGAGATTATGAGGATGAGGTTGATCAAAATCAACACTACGTGCAGCCACCTGTACCACCACCAGCAGGTCGACCTCAGGTATATATTCGTACTGGTTGGCCTGCACCACCACCTCAGGTACGAGATGATGTCCATATTCCTAAACTGAAATTGAATATTCCACCATTTGAGGGTAGATATGTTCCTGATATATATCTTACTTGGGAGTTAGAAACTGAACAACGATTTACATGTTTACAATATCCTGAGGAGAGACGAGTTGCTGCTGCTGTTTGTGCTTTCACTAGTTTTGCATGTGTATGGTGGTCTGAACATTGTAGATTATATCCTATTCAAACTACTTGGGCTGCTTTGAAAACTGCTATGCGTACGCGTTGGGTTCCACCATATTATCAACGTGAATTGCTTCAAAAATTGCAGCGTTTAAGACAAGGGAAAAATTCTGTAGAAGAATATTATCAGGAATTACAAACTGGCATGATTAGATGTGGTATTGTTGAGGAGAATGAAGCTATGCTTGCACGTTTTCTGGGTGGATTAAATAGAGAGATTCAGACCATTCTAGACTATAAGGAGTATACTAATATCACTCGTTTATTCCATCTTGCTTGTAAAGCTGAACGTGAAGTGCAAGATCGACAAGCATTGGGGCGAACTAACTTTTCTGCAGGCCGACCTTCATCATGGACACCACGTGCATCTTCTACTTCAACTGCACCAGCACCTCCATCCGGTGCCACCTCCAGCCGTGATACAAGAAAACAGGCACAACCACCATTATCTGCCAAGAGCGCACCCGCGGGGCCTGCACAGCGTTCTTCTTCTTCCATGGCATCAACAAGGCACACAAGTGATATTATTTGTCGTCGTTGTAAGGGAGGAGGTCATTATGCGAGAGAATGCAAATCTCCGCGTGTGATGATTGCTACCGCGGATGGTGGATATGAGTCCGCTAGTGACTATGATGAGGAGACTTTGGCTCTTATTACACGTGAAGAACATGGTGGAGATGATTCTGATCATGAGACGCAATACATGGCTCCTGAAGACGCTGACAGGTATGAATGTTTAGTTGCTCAACGTGTTTTGAGTGTGCAGGTCACACAAGCTGAGCAAAATCAGAGGCACAATTTGTTCCATACCAAGGGAGTTGTGAAGGAACGTTTTGTGCGCGTCATAATAGACGGAGGGAGCTGCAACAACTTGGCTAGCATGGAGATGGTGGAGAAGCTTTCTCTCACCACAAGACCACATCCACATCCTTACTACATCCAATGGTTCAACAACAGCGGCAAGGTTAAGGTAACACGTACTGTTCGTGTGCATTTTAGTATCTCTACATATGCTGATTATGTTGATTGTGATGTGGTACCTATGCAAGCATGTTCCTTACTACTTGGTAGACCATGGCAATTTGATAAAAATTCTGTACACCATGGTAGAAACAATCACTATACTCTTGTTCATAAGGATAAAAATATTACTTTGCTTCCTATGACTCCTGATTCCATTTTGAAAGATGATATTAATAGAGCTAATAAAGCACAACAGGAGAAGAATAAGAGTGAAAATCAGATTGTGGCAAAAGAATTTGAGCAACAAATGAAGCCTAATAATAAACCATCTAGTGTTGCTTCTGAAATTAAATTGAAAAGTGCATGTTTATTTGCCACCAAATCTGATATTGATGAGCTAGATTTCAGCAAATCTGTTTGCTATGCTTTTGTGTGCAAAGAGGCATTATTTTCATTCGAGGACGTGCCTTCCTCTTTGCCTCCTGCTGTCACTAACATTTTGCAGGAGTTCTGATGAGGACATCAATACAATTGTTACACCCACAGCCCCTGCTGCTATACATACTGGACCAATTACTAGAGCTCGTGCACGCCAATTAAATTACCAGGTACTTTCGTTTCTTGGTAATGATTCTAATGTTCATGAGAATATGATGCTGCCTAAATTGGATACATTTGTTTTGCTTACAAATGAAGGGCCTAGCTTGGAGAAGGATGAACATTGGAGCAAGAACAAGCATGGAGATGATGGCATGCGCAAGGGAAACAAGAACGGAGTGACAAGTGATGATTTCAGGACTTTGAAGCCACCATAATGGGTGCATGAAGCCTTGGACGAAATATACAAGATGCCACTTCATAAATTTCGTCCCGAGGCTATTTTAGGTGCTGCGTCACCTTATTATTGGGCCAGGCCCATGTAATTTCGAAATACATAAGTATAGGCTATTTTTAGAGTCCGTATGTGTGGGGAAACAAGAGATAGGGTTGATTTCGGACCCCTCCACCAAGGGCCACGAAATTCCCCCCCTCTTCCTCCATATATACATCCCTTAGGGCATCGTTTAGACTTTGGGTTTTGTTTAGATTAAAAGTTCGCCATAGCTGCAACTTCGCGTACTTCGTTTGTGTTCAACGACCAGACAAAGGCGTCACAGAACCCCACCTTGATCAATAAAGCTTTCATCTTATATTCGCAATATCCAGATTGCAATCTCAGTTTCTTGCTTGTTCTTCGTTTGCTCGCAGGAAACAGACCCTCGTGGTCAGGTTGATCGTGCTCCGGCGTGGTCAATAACCTCTCGGAGTTGGTTTAGCGATTGCTAAGGCGCGACGTCCTCGCACGTTCGTAGTCGGATCGTCAAAGTCGGCTTCCAACAAAGCGATATCCATCATCTCATCGAAAGACGGGACACCTTTGCCTCTATCAGGTGGTGGTGGTGGAAGACGCGCGAGCAATTCATTAAACTTGTTATCGAGCTTTGTTTCGAACGTCTTCTCAAGGCCAGTGATCTTCTCCATGGCCTCTTCAAAATTGTTCAGCACATCTTGCACCTGTTCAGTCATCATTTGCTGAAACTTATCATGAAGCTCCTTGTTCGATAAATTCTCCCAGTCAATCTCGTCGGCTTGTGATCCTGGCATGGTTAGCAGCAATAGAAACACACAAGAATATGATCCTACAGACTACGAACAAGTGGTGGTGGTGGGTGTCACAAATCCGTCAAGCAAATCTCAAATTCTTACCAGTTCTTACCCAGCAGCAGGCGGTGATCGGCAACCGTTGTAGTCAAAAACTCTCAAAGCTTGGATAGAGCGATTACCAGGGAGAGTCAAACGCACGACGTAGATGAATGTGGAGCTGGGAAGGCTTATAATATGGTAGCAAAAAGGGTCAGCAATAATCAATTCAGAGATGCAAAGTTGAATAAACGCTCAACGACGGTACTGTGCTGGTCCTAGGCTAGACTGTGCTAGAGACGCGAGCCTAGAACACTAACAAAATCACGGCGCGGCACGTAAACAAGGGAAAAGCACACTCTGAAATTTTTATTTTCGCTCTTTTTTTTTGGCGCTCTTTTTCTTTTTTTGCGCTGCCTTTTTTTTTTGCGAAAAATCACTATAATGGCGAGTGTCTCAAAACTCTTCCTAGCTCAAACTGACAGGATAGGCACGAAATTTTTTCGACCAATTTTTTTTTTCGACTGCCCGGACCCAAAAACTGGAAACGGGTCAAAAAAAACTTCCTATAATGGCACCTGTCTCAAAACACTCAGAAACACCTAAAAATAGGATAGCCAGAAATTTTTTCGAAAAATGCGTTTTCGAAAAATTTTGGGCCTAAACGGAGCGTGGCTACCCGACTCTTTTTTTTTCCGAAACCTACTCCGGCAAGGAAACACGAATCGGAATCTAGAGGGATCCCGAAAACAAACCTAATAAGCAAAGAACTCGGATTGGTGGTGGATATATGGTGGTGGTATATGGCAGCGGTGGTGGTAGCGGTGGTAGTATATGGATATGGATCGGTGGTGGTATATGGACACGAATTGGTGGTGGTATATGGATACGGATTCGGTGCGGTGGTGGTAGATGGCAGGGGCGATGATGATGGTGCGGCGGCGGCGTGACAACTTATGACCAGAACTCGAAACTCTAAAAGACTAGACTCTAAGACCAGCAAATAGACACGACGATGCAACCGCAAATTCAACAAAGCAAAACCCTAAAAAGATTATGCAAAGGCTCAGATTGGTTCGGATATGATGAACTAACCCTAATTTTTTTTGTGGCTTTTTCGTGGACTATAGGTATGAAGAACAGACTCGATCTAAACTACGAAAAAACTGTAAAATCTCACCGAGCAACCTGGAAATCTGATACCACTTGATAGAGGCAAAGGTGTCCCGTCTTTCGATGAGATGGTGGATTTCGCTTTGGTGGAAGTCGACTTTGACGATCCGACTACGAACGTGCGAGGACGTCGCGCCTTAGCAATCGCTAAACCAACTCCGAGAGGTTATTGACCACGCCGGAGCACGATCAACCTGACCACGAGGGTCTGTTTCCTGCAAGCAAACGAAGAACAAGCAAGAAACTAAGATTGCAATCTGGATATTGCGAATATAAGATGAAAGCTTTATTGATCAAGGTGGGGTTCTGTGACGCCTTTGTCTGGTCGTTGAACACAAACGAAGTACGCGAAGTTGCAGCTATGGCGAACTTTTAATATAAACAAAACCCGAAGTCTAAACGATGCCCTAAGGGCTGTATATATGGAGGAAGAGGGGGGAATTTCGTGGCCCTTGGTGGAGGAGTCCGAAATCAACCCTATCTCTTGTTTCCCCACACATACGGACTCTAAAAATAGCCTATACTTATGTATTTCGAAATTACATGGGCCTGGCCCAATAATAAGGTGACGCAGCACCTAAAATAGCCTCGGGACGAAATTTATGAAGTGGCATCTTGTATATTTCGTCCAAGGCTTCATGCACCCATTATGGTGGCTTCAAAGTCCTGAAATCATCACTTGTAACTCCGTTCTTGTTCCCCTTGCGCATGCCATCATCTCCATGCTTGTTCTTGCTCCAATGTTCATCCTTCTCCAAGCTAGGCCCTTCATTTGTAAGCAAAACAAATGTATCCAATTTAGGCAGCATCATATTCTCATGAACATTAGAATCATTACCAAGAAACGAAAGTACCTGGTAATTTAGTTGGCGTGCACGAGCTCTAGTAATTGGTCCAGTATGTATAGCAGCAGGGGCTGTGGGTGTAACAATTGTATTGATGTCCTCATTAGTTGAATTCATTGAGACTTTCCCTTATGTCATTAAACACAAGAAGGGAAAAGAAAATGTTATTGCTGATGCATTGTCTCGTCGCTATACTATGCTTTCACAACTTGACTTCAAAATATTTGGTTTGGAGACCATCAAAGATCAATATGTGCATGATGCTGATTTTAAAGATGTAATGCAGAATTGTAAAGAAGGAAGAATGTGGAACAAGTTTGTTGTTAACGATGGATTTGTGTTTCGTGCTAACAAGCTATGCATTCCAGCTAGCTCCGTTCGTCTTTTGTTGTTGCAGGAGGCGCATGGAGGAGGATTAATGGGACACTTTGGCGTGAAGAAGACGGAGGACGTACTTGCTACACATTTCTTTTGGCCAAAGATGAGACGGGATGTTGAGCGTTTTATTGCTCGCTGCACTACATGTCAAAAAGCTAAGTCACGACTCAATCCTCATGGTTTATATATGCCTTTGCCTGTACCTAGTGTTCCTTGGGAGGATATACCTATGGACTTTGTTTTAGGTTTACCTCGTACAAAGAAGGGGAGGGATAGCATATTTGTTGTCGTGGATAGATTCTCGAAAATGGCACACTTTATACCATGTCATAAAAGCGATGATGCTGTTAATGTTGCTGATTTGTTCTTTCGTGAAATTATTCGCTTGCATGGTGTGCCAAATACTATTGTTTCAGATCGTGATACTAAATTTCTTAGCCACTTTTGGAGATGTTTATGGGCTAAGTTGGGGACTAAACTGCTTTTTAGTACTACTTGTCACCCCCAAACTGATGGACAAACTGAAGTAGTCAATAGAACGTTGTCTACTATGCTTAGGGCTGTTTTGAAGAATAATAAGAAAATGTGGGAGGAATGCTTGCCTCATATTGAATTTGCTTATAATCGCTCATTGCATTCTACTACTAAGATGTGCCCTTTTGAAGTTGTGTATGGTTTCCTACCTCATGCACCTATTGATTTGTTGCCTCTTCCATCTTCAGAGAAGGTTAATTTTGATGATAAACAACGTGCTGAATTGATTTTAAAAATGCATGAGTTAACTAAGGAAAACATTGAGCGCATGAATGCTAAATATAAACTTGCTGGAGATAAGGGTAGAAAACATGTTGTGTTTGCACCTGGAGATCTTGTTTGGTTACATTTGCGTAAGGATAGATTTCCTGATTTGCGCAAATCAAAGTTAATGCCACGTGCTGATGGTCCCTTTAAGGTGTTAGAGAAAATAAATGATAATGCATATAAACTTGAGCTGCCTGCAAATTTTGGGGTTAGTCCCACTTTTAACATTGCAGATTTGAAGCCTTATTTGGGTGAGGAAGATGAACTTCCGTCGAGGACGACTTCATTTCAAGAAGGGGAGGATGATGAGGACATCAATACAATTGTTACACCCACAGCCCCTGCTGCTATACATACTGGACCAATTACTAGAGCTCGTGCACGCCAACTAAATTACCAGGTACTTTCGTTTCTTGGTAATGATTCTAATGTTCATGAGAATATGATGCTGCCTAAATTGGATACATTTGTTTTGCTTACAAATGAAGGGCCTACCTTGGAGAAGGATGAACATTGGAGCAAGAACAAGAACGGAGTTACAAGTGATGATTTCAGGACTTTGAAGCCACCATAATGGGTGCATGAAGCCTTGGACGAAATATACAAGATGCCACTTCATAAATTTCTTCCCGAGGCTATTTTAGGTGCTGCGTCACCTTATTATTGGGCCAGGCCCATGTAATTTCGAAATACATAAGTATAGGCTATTTTTAGAGTCCGTATGTGTGGGGAAACAAGAGATAGGGTTGATTTCGGACCCCTCCACCAAGGGCCACGAAATTCCCCCCTCTTCCTCCATATATACAGCCCTTAGGGCATCGTTTAGACTTTGGGTTTTGTTTAGATTAAAAGTTCGCCATAGCTGCAACTTCGCGTACTTCGTTTGTGTTCAACGACCAGACAAAGGCGTCACAGAACCCCACCTTGATCAATAAAGCTTTCATCTTATATTCGCAATATCCAGATTGCAATCTTAGTTTCTTGCTTGTTCTTCGTTTGCTCGCAGGAAACAGACCCTCGTGGTCAGGTTGATCGTGCTCCGGCGTGGTCAATAACCTTTCGGAGTTGGTTTAGCGATTGCTAAGGCGCGACGTCCTCGCACGTTCGTAGTCGGATCGACAAAGTCGACTTCCACCAAAGCGATATCCATCATCTCATCGAAAGACGGGACACCTCCGCCTCTATCAATGTTCCTTATTACTTGGTAAACCATGGCAATTTGATAAAAATTCTGTACACCATGGTAGAAACAATCACTATACTCTTGTTCATAAGGATAAAAATATTACTTTGCTTCCTATGACTCCTGATTCCATTTTGAAAGATGATATTAATAGAGCTAATAAAGCAAAACAGGAGAAGAATAAGAGTGAAAATCAGATTGTGGCAAAAGAATTTGAGCAACAAATGAAGCCTAATAATAAACCATCTAGTGTTGCTTCTGAAATTAAATTGAAAAGTGCATGTTTATTTGCCACCAAATCTGATATTGATGAGCTAGATTTCAGCAAATCTGTTTGCTATGCTTTTGTGTGCAAAGAGGCATTATTTTCATTCGAGGACGTGCCTTCCTCTTTGCCTCCTGCCGTCACTAACATTTTGCAGGAGTTCGCTGACGTCTTTCCACAAGACGTGCCACCGGGATTACCGCCTATTCGAGGGATTGAGCATCAGATTGACTTAATTCCCGGTGCTTCACTGCCAAACCGTGCACCATACCGTACCAATCCAGAGGAGACGAAGGAGATTATGCGTCAAGTACAAGAGCTTCTCGACAAAGGTTATATACGCGAATCCCTTAGTCCTTGTGCTGTTCCTATTATTCTAGTGCCGAAAAAGGATGGTACATCACGTATGTGTGTTGATTGTAGAGGCATTAATAATATTACTATTCGTTATCGTCATCCTATTCCTAGGCTAGATGATATGCTTGATGAATTGAGTGGCTCTACAATATTCTCCAAAGTTGATTTGCGTAGTGGATACCATCAAATTCGTATGAAATTGGGAGATGAATGGAAAACAGCATTTAAAACTAAGTTTGGATTATATGAGTGGTTAGTCATGCCTTTTGGGTTAACTAATGCACCTAGTATTTTCATGAGATTAATGAACGAAGTTTTACGTGCTTTCATTGGACGATTTGTGGTAGTTTACTTTGATGACATATTGATTTATAGCAGATCTTTGGAGGAACATTTGGAACATTTACGTGCTGTTTTCATTGCTCTACGTGATGCACGTTTGTTTGGTAACCTTGGGAAGTGCACCTTTTGCACCGACCGAGTATCTTTTCTTGGCTATGTTGTTACTCCACAGGGAATTGAAGTTGATAAAGCCAAGATTGAAGCTATTGAGAGTTGGCCGCAGCCCAAAACGGTCACACAAGTGAGGAGTTTTCTTGGCCTCGCTGGATTCTATAGGCGTTTTGTGAGAGATTTCAGCACCATTGCTGCACCTCTCAATGAGCTTACAAAGAAAGATGTGCCTTTTCTTTGGGGTACCGCACAGGAAGAAGCCTTCACGGTATTGAAAGATAAGTTGACACATGCTCCTTTACTCCAACTTCCTGATTTTAATAAGACTTTTGAGCTTGAATGTGATGCTAGTGGAATTGGATTAGGAGGTGTGTTATTACAAGATGGCAAACCTGTTGCATACTTTTCTGAAAAATTGAATGGGCCTAGTCTGAATTATTCTACTTATGATAGAGAATTATATGCTCTTGTTCGGACTTTAGTGATGAGGACATCAATACAATTGTTACACCCACAGCCCCTGCTGCTATACATACTGGACCAATTACTAGAGCTCGTACACGCCAACTAAATTACCAGGTACTTTCGTTTCTTGGTAATGATTCTAATGTTCATGAGAATATGATGCTGCCTAAATTGGATACATTTGTTTTGCTTACAAATGAAGGGCCTAGCTTGGAGAAGGATGAACATTGGAGCAAGAACAAGCATGGAGATGATGGCATGCGCAAGGGGAACAAGAACGGAGTTACAAGTGATGATTTCAGGACTTTGAAGCCACCATAATGGGTGCATGAAGCCTTGGACGAAATATACAAGATGCCACTTCATAAATTTCGTCCCGAGGCTATTTTAGGTGCTGCGTCACCTTATTATTGGGCCAGGCCCATGTAATTTCGAAATACATAAGTATAGGCTATTTTTAGAGTCCGTATGTGTGGGGAAACAAGAGATAGGGTTGATTTCGGACTCCTCCACCAAGGGCCACGAAATTCCCCCCTCTTCCTCCATATATACAGCCCTTAGGGCATCGTTTAGACTTCGGGTTTTGTTTAGATTAAAGTTCGCCATAGCTGCAACTTCGCGTACTTCGTTTGTGTTCAACGACCAGACAAAGGCGTCACAGAACCCCACCTTGATCAATAAAGCTTTCATCTTATATTCGGAATATCCAGATTGCAATCTTAGTTTCTTGCTTGTTCTTCGTTTGCTTGCAGGAAACAGACCCTCGTGGTCAGGTTGATCGTGCTCCGGCGTGGTCAATAACCTCTCGGAGTTGGTTTAGCGATTGCTAAGGCGCGACGTCCTCACACGTTCGTAGTCGGATCGTCAAAGTCGACTTCCACCAAAGCGAAATCCACCATCTCATCGAAAGACGGGACACCTTTGCCTCTATCATATATAGCCGCATGGTGACGTTGTAATGGATCGACACAGTTGCGTTCGTGCTTGAGGAATCAAGGAGGCGTTCGTGCGCCGGAAACATCCCTGTGTCCACTGTGTTTTTCCTCCTCTTCCCTTCTTCCTTGGGTGAGCCATGATGACAGAGAGAGAGAGAGCTGAGTGATAGAGAGAGAAGGGCAGCGGCGAGGGACTGACGGTTTCAACATATCCTCTTCTTCATCGCACTCTTCCATGGTTTCTCTAAGGTTGCCGTTAGTGTTGCTGCGCGTAAGCATCAGCCGAATGGCTTCTACAAGATGTGTTGGAAATATAAGCAAGTTACTACAAGATTTAATCCGAATAATTAGAAGATAAATCATGACTACAATAGCAGAAATTAAACTAATCATGCGAACTAGCATAGCAGATGAACAGATCACATCTAGGGCACATACTAGAAACATGAATTCTACCACGATCTCGAACAGGAAGGATAGAATCACATACGGTGCAGCGGGAGCAGCACCGCCGGCGTTGACGTTGTCGTCCATGTCGTCGAGGATGAGGTTGCCGAGGTCGGGGAAGAAGTCGTCGTTCGCGAAGTCGTCGCTGCCAGCAGTCGCGCGAGTGCACTCCCCAAAAACCTGATCGCCCCTCTCCCGTACAGGATCACGAGAAACGGGGTTCCGGAGGCCTACTGTCCCTTCTCCCGATGCACGCCGAAAGGAGGTATGGAGAAGACTTGCTTGGCGGCGCAATGATCTGGAACGATGATGAGAAACCATACGAAGCGGCGGCGGCTAGAGTAGACGCCTGCCTGACTATATAGTGCGAGATGGGTAGGTCGTGGGAGTAAACCCCACGTCCGAGTCGTCACGATCCAAAAGAATCGGAAACGGTTCAGTAATTAACGCGTCCATTAATTATTAATTAATGACTCGTTAATTTTTCCCGAGCAGCAAAAATATAAACAACGTGCATAGCTCTGTCCTCGGTTCGGCTCAATCCCGCGGCGCGTCGTGACGAGGCGTGGCGTGGCAAGGCGAGCGAGGAGGAGGAGCGCGCGTGTAGGTCTCCTCTTCTCATGCTCATACAAGTGGTAGAAGAGCTCACCTTATAAAGAGGTGCAACTCTTTCCCAACTTCCGGGGTGGGACTAAACTTTAGTCTCACTCACTCCACTCACATGTGTGCATGAATGGGCCAAGAGAATTTCAGAATTTTAGTTGGGCTTTGGGCCAAAGGCCTACTAGCAAAATTCCAACAATCCCCCACAAAGTCTCATTGGCACATCTCATCATTTAGTTCCAAAACATTGTTTATATACCGGTGCTTAGTGGAGAATCTGAAGTTGAACGTCCACTTAGAGATTTATGCGACAATAGATCACAACTTGAATAGTGGACTATGCCTTGAACTACAAGTTTTCTGCGAGACTAGTTTCACACAAATTCTTGACCGATACTGGGCTGTCGCAAGGCTTCCCCGCGGGTGGAGCGTATACGTCATACTCCAGGGCCTTTTCATGAATTTATTAGGGAACACCCAATTCTCACAGACTGCAACGTTAACAGTCAAATTCATATAGCTGTGTTCCTCAGAAGATGTTCTGCAGGACAACATCTCTGCTTACCCGAATAAGCCACTTGGAACACATTAAGATAAGTATCAACCTGCCATGTAGATCAGGAGAGTATTGCATCTTCATGGAGTGGGATAGGTAATATAGGAATACTCTCCTCCTAGCTGACCAACAGCTTGTCTCCCACATCTACTTCACGGGATCTTCGATCACATAGAGTGGGTTACCACTATGGACAACTCATGCGGTGGGTCTCAGACCCATCTCCATCGATGCATTCTCTATCACATTACGTGATAGACCCTTTGTGAAGGGATTTGCCAAATTTTTCGACATTTGGATATAATTCAACATAATAACTCCGGAGTTCCTCAATTTTCTGATAGATTTCAGTCTCCTCTTCACATGCCTCGAGGACTTCATATTGTCCTTAGAACTGTTTATCTTGACGATCACAGTTTGATTATCACAGTTCATCAGGATAGGGGGTATTGGTTTTTCAACCATAGGTAAGTTCATCAAGAGCTCACGAAGCCACTCTGCTTGAACAGTGGCAGTGTCTAATGATGTGAGTTCTGCTTTCATAGTTGACCTCGTTAAGATGGTCTGCTTGCAAGACTTCCAGGAAACAGCGCCACCAACAAGTGTAAAAACATAACCACTTGTGGCCTTAATCTCATCAGCATCAAATATCCAGTTTGAGTCACTATAACCCTCCAGTACCCTTGGATACCCGGTGTAGTGAATCCCATATCTCGCGGTGACTTTCAAATAGCGCATAACTCTCTCAAGCGCATGCCAATGATCATCTCCCGGTTTTGACACAAACCGACTCAGCTTGCTCACAGCAAAAGAGATGTCAGGCCTCGTGGCACTCACCAAATACATAAGCGAGCCAATAATCTGAGAATACCTCAGTTGATCTCTAGCAATCCGTCGGTTCTTTCGAAGAAACACACTAGCATCATATGGAGTTGGAGAAGGCGTGCAACCACTATACCCGAAACGACTCAAGACCTTTTCCACATAGTGAGACTGAAGCGGTGTGATCCCACCATTCTCATCTCTCAACAGCTTGATGTTTAAGATAACATCAGCTACTCCTAGATCCTTCATCTCAAAACAGCGAGAGAAGAAATCCTTAACCTCCTTGATTAAATCAAGTTTGGTTCCAAAGATCAGTATGTCGTCGACATACAGACAAAGAATAACTACTTCGCCCCCACCATAGCGATAGTACACGCACTTGTCACCATCATTTACTAGAAAGTCGGAAGCAATTAATGTTCTTTCGAACTTCTCATGCCACTCTTTAGGAGCTTGTTTAAGGCCATATAAAGACTTCCATAAATTGCACACCTTTCCTTCCTGACCAGGTACTACAAAACCATTTGGCTGATCCATGTAAATTTCCTCCTTCAACTCTTCATTGAGGAAAGCTGTCTTAACGTCCATTTGATGAACGAGAAGACCATGGGAAGCAGCCAATGATAGTAGCACCCAAATTGTGGTCAGTCTAGTCACGGGTGAGTAAGTATCAAAGAAGTCTTCACCTTCTTTCTGGGTATAACCCTTGGCCACAAGCCGTGCCTTGTACTTTTCAATCGTACCATCAGGTCGAAGCTTCTTCTTGAACACCCACTTACATCCTACAGGTTTGCACCCATAAGGACGGTCAGTGATCTCCCAGGTACCGTTAGCTAAGATGGAATCCACCTCGCTACGTACAACTTCCTTCCAGTAGTCAGCATCAGGAGATGCATAGGCTTCTGAAATAGTCCTGGGTGTGTCATCCACGAGGTACACAATGAAATCATCACCAAAGGACTTTGCAGTCATCTATCTCTTACTTCTCACAAGAGTTCCATTGTCACCCTCAACAGGATTCTCAACGTGTTCCATCGCAATGGTGGGTTTAGGAATTACAGTGAATTCCTCACTAGATGGAGTAGGTATCTCCAGATTTGGTGAACTCGACATATCCTTCATAGGAAATATGTCCTCAAAGAAAGTTGCATCATTCGACTCCATAATCGTACCAACATGCATGTCGGATACCTTAGATTTTATTATCAAAAATCCATAGCCGATGCTATGAAAATCATAGCCCAGAAGAACATAATCCACATTTTTTGGTCCAAGTTTGCGCTTCTTGGGAATTGGTATATTGACTTTCGCCAAACAACCCCAAGTATGTAGGTAAGAGAGTTTCAACCTTTTCCTTTCCCATTCCTCAAATGGAGTCATGGTCTTATGCTTTGTGGGAACTCGGTTTAGGACATGACACACAGTCATTAGCGCCTCCCCCCACCATTCCTTGGATAGACCCGAAGTGTCTAACATGGTGTTAACCATATCAGTTAGAGTTCGGTTCTTTCTTTTGGCTACCCCATTTGACTGGGGTGAGTAGGGAGGCGTCCTCTCATGGATTATACCATGTTCCGCACAAAACAGATCAAATTCATTGGAAAAATACTCTCCACAACGATTGGACCTAAGCCGTTTAATTTTTCGATCAAGTTGGTTCTCTGCCTCAGCTTTATAGTTTTTGAAGAAAGTCAAAGCCTCATCTTTTGATTTCAGAAGATACACATAACAATATCTAGTGGAGTCATCAATCAATGTCATGAAGTATATCTTTCCATCTTTTGTCAACACGCCATTCATCTCACAAAGATCAGAATGTATAGGCTCTAGTGGCGCCAAGTCTCTTGCCTCTGCAGTCTTATGGGACTTGCGAGGTTGGAGCCTTTGACAGTAGAGATTTTCGGAATTAAATCATATTGGCTAGTCACGTCATGCAACCAAAGTTAATGTGACAAAGTCGTGAATGCCAAATATCAGACTCATTGTTGTGGCAAACATTATTAATAACTTTAGTGCAAATATCTGACAAAGACAGGCGGAACAAGCCTCCGCTCTCATAGCCTTTTCCAAAAAATTGTCCATACTTAGAAATTACAACTTTATTGGATTCAAAAACCAACTTGAAACCATCTCGACATAAACGGGAACCGCTAACAAGATTTTTATTTATGGACGACACATGATGAATGTTCTTCAGACGCGCAGTCTTCCTCGAAGTAAACTTCAGATCAACCGTACCAACACCTCCAACGATGGCATGTGACCCGTTCCCCATCAGCATGAGTGAAGTCCTTGTTGCCTGGTAAGAAGAGAACATGGAGGCGTCAGCACAAACATGTACATTGGCACCGGTGTCAATTAACCAATCAGGGGATTGAAATACTGAAAGGATGGTAGGAAAAATACCGTACCCTGATTCCTTCATATCAATATCACCGATGACAAAATTAACGGACTTGCCGCTCTTCTCATGTTCGCGCTCCTCAAAGCAGTTAGGACACTTCGGAGCCCAGTGATTAGGATCACCGCAGACATGGCAAAGTCCCTTCCCTTTCTTATGAGAATTTTTCTTGAAGTTGGTAGAATGTGATGGCTTGTTCTTTGTATCAAACTTGCCTTTGCCCTGAGTTTTGTTCTTATTGGTTTTGAACTTGTTGGGCTTGTCGTGGTTCTAAGTCTGACAGTAGAGTGGGGGTAGGTATAGAGAGGCAAGGTCCTAGCTATGGAGGAGTTGTAACACAAGAGATGTACGAGTTCAGGCCCTTCTCGGAGGAAGTAAAAGCCCTACGTCTCGGAGCCCAGAGGCGGTCGAGTGGATTATGTGTATATGAGTTACAGGGTGCTGAACCCCTCTGCCTGTGGAGGGGGGTGGCTTATATAGAGTGCGCCAGGACCCCAGCCAGCCCACGTAATGAAGGGTTTAAGGTGTATTAAGTCCGGGGCGTTACAGGTAACGCCCCACATAAAGTGTCTTAACTATCATAAAGTCTACTTAACTACAGGCCGTTGCAGTGCAGAGTGCCTTTTGACCTCCTGGTAGTCGAGTGAGTCTTCGTGGTTGAGTCTTTCAAGTCAGTCGAGTGAATCCCTTGCTGGTCGACTGGAAGGTGACCTCTTCTAAGGGTGTCCTTGGGCAGGGTACTTAGATCAGGTCTGTGACCCTACCCTAGGTACATGACTCCATCATTAGCCCTCGAATGGATTGAGGCTTTGAGTGACGGAGGAGTTGATGCTGCTTCCGATTAACCTTTGCACACTGGTCGTGCGTTGTTCTGAACCAGAGAATCTCTTCGTTGATAGTGAGCAACTTGTCTTCAGTCGACTCGATCCATTCTTTTCTTTCGTCGAGTGATCTTTCGGGCTTCGTCGATTTCCGAGCGACGGATCGCAGGAAATCCCGCACCTGACAGACTGATCTGCCGTTCGCGGATTCCGCGGGATGCGAAATTTGGGGAAACGCGCGAAGCGGAGCGGACCGCGGCGTTCGGATGGGACAGGACATAGATGCCTCGATCCCCGCGCCGCTTTCTTCGCCACGTATCCCGCCCGCGTAACAGTTCCAGGATATGAGTAGATCTGCCGGGTCCACTTGTCATCCACTCGAAAGGGATCTTATAAATGTGCCCGGCAAGGGTTTTTTGAACAGTGCCTCAGCATTCTCTCTCTCTCTGCCTCCTTCGTCTCCGCCCAACGCGCTCGCTCTCGCCTCCGCACCACTTCTCCTCACGCGCCCCGCCGGAAGCCATGGTCAAGGAGAAGACGGCGGCGCTGGAGCGCGCGAAGAAGGCGTCGGCGACGGAGAAGGCGAAGGGGAGATCCACCAGCCACGGTGGGTCTTCGTCCAGATCCCGCCTGCCGAAAGGCTAGGTCCAGGGAGATTGGATCCAGTCGACCATCACGGAGAAGGATCTCCTCGACATGGCCAACGAGGGCCTGATCCCCCATGGAGCTACGAGGCTTCCGGGGAAAGAGTGGCAGCCCCAGCCGGAAGAGGGTGAGTGCGTGATTCTGGCTACCCATGTCGACCGCGGATTCTCTTTGCCGCCGAGCGTTTTCTTCCGTGGTTTCTTGAACTTTTTTGGAGCGCAACTCCACCACTTCACCCCGAATTCTATCGCCTATCTTGCCGCGTTTGTGTCCATGTGCGAGAGTTTTCTGGGCTGTCGACCGCACTGGGGATTGTTCAAGCACATATTCACATGTCGCTCTCAAACTGTGAAGAAGGCGAGTCCAGGCGACGAAAGAACCCGAGTGGTCCAAATGTGTGGAGGTCTGGGGATCCAGGTGAGAAACAAGAGCACCTTCCCAGCCATGACATTTCCCGAGTCAGTCAGAGGCTGGCAGTCGACCTGGTTCTACTGCCAGGATGAGTCGACACCGGGGCAGTCGAGTGGGCTTCCTCCATTTACCATGGACCGAGTGAACAAGCCCTCCTCCCTGAAGCTGATTCCGGAGGAGAAAGCTGACGTGAAGATGTTGATGGAGCGCGTAGTTCAGTTGGTTCGAGAAGGAGTGACGGGCATGGATCTCCTGGAAGTTTTCCTTAGGCGCCAAATCCAGCCTCTTCAGTTCCGGAGCCACTGCATGTGGTTGTACTGCGGGACTGAGGATGTGACTCGGGTCAATCCAGAAGCAGTCGACGATGCCACTCTGGAAAGGTGGATGGCCGATGTTACTGGGAACAAGGACAACCCTCGCGGGGCCAGAAGGATTCCTCCACTCGACTGCCACAGTGATCCAAACAAGGCATGTCTGCCCCACTTCCCGTTGTATTTTCATCATATTTTATTTCTGCTTTCTCTGCTGATCGGTCGACTGATCTTTGTCTTGTTGTCCCTCAGGCCCTCACTGAACTGTACTCGATGCCCAACGGAGCGCAGGCTCCGACTGAGGAGGGAGAAGCGAGCGGGGGCGAGAGCCAGGAGGAGGAGTGGGACTCGGACGCCGCCGAGGCTGATGATGATGACGATGACGATGATGATGACGATGATGAGGACGGGGAAGAGGAGGAGGAGGAGGAGGTCGCACCACCGCGCTCGGAAAGGCGGTCGAAACTTGTCCATGACCCTGCGACTAAACGCGGCGAGGGGGTCGCGACTGTTACTCAGTCGACCAAGCGCCCCCGGACCACCTCTCCGGCGCCGACTGAAAAGG
This sequence comes from Triticum dicoccoides, assembly GCF_002162155.2. NCBI lineage: Eukaryota > Viridiplantae > Streptophyta > Magnoliopsida > Poales > Poaceae > Triticum > Triticum dicoccoides. Next base: position 204,942,363 of record NC_041380.1, read on the forward strand.
CGCCGAAGCAGCCCAGGGCGGCCCCGTCGAAGCCGACCAAGCACCTGCCGAAGATGAAGGTGTCCATCCCCACCATATCAGGGTAATCATATTGCTTACGTCTTCTTGTTTTGTGTGAACTTTATCTCTGGTTGGCGCTGGAGTTAGTCGACTGACTCTTTGGAGTTGCAGTGCTGCTACTTCTGAGACCTCAGCCCGGGCTGACGACCATGCGATGGAGGACGCAGCAACCTCAAAACCTGGTATTATACCCTTAACACCGTTTCTAGTCGACTGACTCATGATCTCTAATTCTGATTCTTTTCTGTAGCTCCATCCAACGTTGTTATCACTCTCCCTGATGATGATGAAGACGAGGAACCACTAAAGCACAGAATGAGAAGGAAAGCGTCTGCCAGCAGGGTGCCCCAAGATGTGATGGTGCCTGAGACTCTGGTCGCGGAGGAGGAGAACACCACTCGACACACTGTGTCCTTCGCAGATCCGCTGACGAGTACTCCGCAGCCCTCCCTCTTCACGACGCACCACGTCCCAGAGGACCAAGCTGGCGCCGTGGAGGAGGCGATACGCCAGGCAGGGATCATGATGGAGCAGTTGAAGACCATCCGGGATGCGAGCTAGGCAGCTTACGACGCCAGTTCCGCCCTTCAAAGGAATGTTCAGGTCAGTCGACCACCACTTGTTCTATTAGGATATGCTATCAAAAAACTTTTCTTTCCAGAATTTATAGTAGTCACCCACTGGGTGTGTCGATTTAAACTCCGTGTTAGCGGGGGCACGCTGAGTGCACCCGCTGGGTGTAGTCCCCAAGGCTAAGGTCGACTGCGCGCAGTCGGCCTTAGGCTTTATAATTTCAGTCTCTCCGTCATTCGACTACGGCGAATGGATTTCGCAAACCGGTGGGGGCACGCTGAGTGCACCCACTGGGTGTAGTCCCCGAGACTGTGGTTGACTGCTGGCAGTTGGTTACAGTCTTAGAGAATACATCTTGTTTTTTTTTTGAGGTCGACTGGTCGACTCTGTCTTCAAAATAGGATTAGCGGGGGCACGCTGAGTGCACCCACTGGGTGTAGTCCCCAAGGCTAAGGTCGACTGCTGGCAGTCGGCCTTAGGCTTTACAATTTCAGTCTTTCCGTCATTCGACTAAGGCGACTGGGTTTCACAAACCGGTCGACTGGTCGACTCTGTCTTCGACTGGTCGATTAGTGGGGGCACGCTGAGTGCACCCACTAGGTGTAGTCCCCGAGACTACGGTCGAATGCTCGTATTCGGCTGTAGTCTTAGAAACGCGTGATTTTTCCTTTTTCACTCGGAAGTGAATTATATTTGACATTTTAGTCGATTGGTTCTTCGCACAACTCCTGTGATCTTGTGGCTCGCTACTCTGAGCTGGAAAACAAGCACATTCAGCTCGAGCTGAATTTGAAGCTGGTTCAGGAGAATCTGATGAAGGCAAAGGAGGAGACCGAAGGTATGTTTGGTGAGACCTTGACGACTGCTTTTTCCCTTTATTTGTTTCAAAATCTGATCTTGCTGTAACTTGCAGGTAAGGTGAGGGAGGCCGAACGGAAGAAGGACCTTGAACTAGCTGAGAAGATCAAGCTTGTTGACGAGAAGTTAGCTTCAGTCGCCAAGCTTGAGCAAGAAAATGCCAATCTGAAAGCTGCTCTTGGGAAGAAAAAAGATCTGGAGGCCTTCCTGAATGGTCTTGCCAAGAAGCTGTTTCTTATGCTTGAAGGTAAATCTCTATGCTCGGCAATCATTTCCAACCGTGGTTTTTCCATTCGACCATCGCCTTGACTCGGTGATCGTCCTTGCAGAATTTTGTCAAAACTTTGAAGAAGAAACTAGCCGGCTGGAACCAAACCTTGACCCCGTCAATTCTCCGATGGACGACGAAGTTGCCATGAATGTTTTCCGACTGGAGTCCCGTGTTGCAGCTATCGTAGATTATCTTGCAAGGCTGAAGGTCGCCACATCTCACATCGACTCGACGCTCTGGCCCGGGGAGACTCTTCAGAATGACCTCGAGTCACTGATGGCTCGCTTGAACAAGATTGTCACATCCCTAGCTTCTGGCATTGCTCTAGGCTAGCTTCATGTGTGCATCATGTCTATATTTTTGAAACTTGAATTGAGGAATATTGGAAGCCTCAAAACCCTAAATAAAAGAGGGGCAAAAACCCTAGAAATCTCATTCATTGCTCCAAAAGGCTCTTCTTAAATGTTTGATAATTTTTGGTAAGGGTTCTGGTCCCAACCAAAATATTGAACATTTTTAAGGATTTATTTTTGGGACTTTGGATTTAATTCATTAGCTATTTGAATTTGAATTATATTCATATAATTAGAATATAATTTCAAATACCCCCTGAAATATTTTATAAGCTTTTGGAAAAGTCCATCTAGCAATATAAAATATTCAGAGGAGCTTTGGCATTGTTTGAATTATTATTTTAATTCAAAACAGTGGCAAAAGAATTAAAAAAAAAGAAAACAGAACTCAAATAGAAATAAAAGAGAGAGAGAGAAGGAAGTACCTGGGCCACTTACCTGTAGCCGGCCCAGCTCCTCCAGCGTGGCCCAGCCCACCTCCTCCCCCTTGTCTTCTTCCTCCCCTCGCACCGAAGCAGCTCGGTGGCGAGCGCCGATGCCGCCTCGGCCACCTCCTGCTTCCACCGAGGCGTTCCCGAGCCTCCCCCTCACGCCACGGAGACGCCCTCGCCCCCTGCACCTCCCCTCTCTCCCCCTGGACCCCATTCCCTCCTCTGTTTCCCTCTCGCGCACAGCACCGAGCGGAGCTCGCCGCCATCGTCGCCGTACCCATGGCCACCGGCCACCCCTAGCCTCACCGACGCCCCAGGAAGCTCCGCCGGTCCTCCCTCGACCTCCTCGCCGTGTCACGCGACCAGAAGAGCCCCGGAACGCCACCCCCGACGTTTTCCCCTCGCCGGCCGCCGAGGATCTTCTCCGTCGATTCGGCCACTCCGGCGCGCCCCCGAGCCGGCTAACCATCCCTACGGCACCGCTGTGAGCTCCTACGCCTCCCCTCCCTCTTTCCCCCTTCGATTGCGCCCTATAGCCGCCGCCCCACGAGCACCGAAGCCGTCGTCCGCCATGGCCGGTGAGCTCCGTGCTCCCGAGCTTCTCCGCCTGCGTTCGTTGCCTCCGGGTGTTCCTGGTGACCCCAGCATCCCGTAGAGCCCATCGGCCGCGCCCGCCGTGCCGTGTAACGCCGAAACCGAGCACGCCCGAGCTCCGGCCACCGCTGCCGAGCTCGAGGCCATCGTCTCCGGCCGCCCTAGCTGCTGCTGCTTGCTGAAATGGGCGCGGGTGAGCTCCAGCTCCCCGTAGCCGCTCTCCTCCGTCCATTTGGACGCCGGAGGAGCGAGCCCGCGCCCTCCGCCGCGCCTGTTGCCACCGACGACGAGCCGCCGGCAGGTTAGGCCCTGCTGACCAGGGGTTTGACCCCTCCTGGGTCGATGACAGGTGGGGCCAGCCCCCCTGTTAATTAGTTAGTTTATTTTAATTTAATTACCCCCCTGCTGACACTGACATGTGGGCCCTAGTGTCTTAATCCTTAATTAAACTAAAATAAACCCCCCCTGACGCTGACCAGTGGGCCC
>NC_041380.1:205355985-205363025 GCF_002162155.2 Triticum dicoccoides
ATATTCGTAATGTTGTCTTACTCGTGGTTGATCCCTCGAGCATACACCATTATATTTTTTGGGTCTGACCAATGCTAACACTTGTTCTCTTAACTATGGAATTCCTTTTAAAAGGAAACCTAGATGAATTGTTGTTGAGCCCATTGACAACATCCTTGTCTTCTCCATAATTTTGCTGAACATTAAGCTAGTGTTGGAAACTTTTGAAAGCATTTGTTCATGCTAGCTCATGAAGCATATGTTTGGATGAAGGTAGTGACTTCCTTTAATTCATGTGCATCTGATGCAAGTTGCCGCCGTGGATTCGAGAAAGTCAATGTTGCTTTCTTTGGAATCATTCCAAATCAGTCATGCACACGTGCGAAGAATGCTGTGGTTTGAAGACTTGCAACCTTCAATCTATATGTATCCCTAGCACACCAAGCCACTAATTGATTTGTTCAAGGAGAAGGAGTTCCTTCATAAGAGCTAATCCGGACTTATGAAAGAACTTCGATACCCTCGTTGATGGTTCCCCCTCCTGAACTCGGTAGTGTTTTATTATAAGACTACCACGTGGTCATGCTTGTCTGGGACAACGCGTTCACATGTTTGTAGCAGAACCAGCTCATGTTTTGGAGCTTGCTATCGTAGTTCATCTCCCGAGAATCCCGCAACGTCATCTCGTCGATTTGTGTTGCAAACTTTCATTTTTCTTCCTAGACTCGATGGGTCTGGAATATTCTGACACCAACCAGATCTGAATCTCAGGCAGATATGATGGTTGGAACATTTCCCTAAGAACTATAATATTGGTCTCTCGATAACCGGTAAGGTGGATATCGTGGCCAACACACCCATCCGGTAGACCTATTATTATAGTATCTTGTTTGAGGAAGTTGGCCACCCCCCCCCATAGGGATTTCGTAGGGTTTACCCCCTAGTTGCCCCTATGGATTTTTGTGTTCCCGAAGTCCGACCTATACTTGATGTTCTAGATACCAAACCATTTCAATGAATGGGATACGCTAGCACATCAAGGAGAACATTAGAAGCGGAGTGCTAAATGTCTCTCGGTCGATCATCCAGATTTTATTTCCTTGGCCCCGTCAAGGGTGAAACCTGAGAAGGTGTTATCTTCCTTTGCATCTGCATCCTCCATCACCATTCATTATGGTAGCAAGTTGTGTTGCCAGGATCCTTGACACGGATGTTGGTAAAACCTTGATGAATATGGAAATGCTCAAGTTCTTGAGAGCACGCACAAGCGTTACGTGTTATCATCATCTCTAACTGGGATTCCTCTCAGTTTCCTCGGCAAATGCTATGACCTTTTCAAACAGTGAATTCACTCTCTATTGTTGGGTTCTTCCCCAGTTACCAGAATCATTCCTAGCATTTGCATTTTGTTCCCAGCTTGCACCGCCAATGTGCCATTCTACCATGGGTCTCTTCCATTTCCGGTGATAAGCAAAATTCATCCATTACGTTGTCTTCAACAAGGTAATCCACATCATCCAAGTTTGAGTATGCCATTCTACCGAACCCCTCTAAATGATCGATTATGATTTGCCTTAAGCTGGTATAAAGAGTTTCAATGATCTCTGAATCAAAGGTAATTCTTTTGCCACTTAAGGGGAGATATTTACGAGTCACGGTTCCGAAGGTGTCTCGTTGTGGTATCATGGCAACTCAACTCCTCGCTACGTTGACAACCGTTCACCACCCTCTTAGGTGTGGAATTGTTGTCTACCTAGTGAACCCTTGTCATCTGCTTCACTCCATTCCTATGGGTGCGTGCTTCGTCTCTCAGCTCGAGAGATGTTGCTATGTCTCATTCTGTGAGTTAATCCTGAGTTGTTCGACCTTCAAGAAGATCGATCCTTCTAGAGTCTCCTTCTCCTCTCATTGTCATAATAACTGGAGTTCTCAGAACAAGACATCAAGACAATGATGGTGAATGAATCAACGTTCAACTGAAGTGCACCCTGGATCGTGAAGATTGTACTAGTTTGCGTTTCCCCTTCATCCTACCCTACGCTTGAATCTCGAGACGAGATTCTTGTTTAGTGGGGGTGAGTTGTCACATCCCTAGCTTCTGGCATTGCTCTAGGCTAGCTTCATGTGTGCATCATGTCTATATTTTTGAAACTTGAATTGAGGAATATTGGAAGCCTCAAAACCCTAAATAAAAGAGGGGCAAAAACCCTAGAAATCTCATTCATTGCTCCAAAAGGCTCTTCTTAAATGTTTGATAATTTTTGGTAAGGGTTCTGGTCCCAACCAAAATATTGAACATTTTTAAGGATTTATTTTTGGGACTTTGGATTTAATTCATTAGCTATTTGAATTTGAATTATATTCATATAATTAGAATATAATTTCAAATACCCCTGAAATATTTTATGAGCTTTTGGAAAAGTCCATCTAGCCAAATAAAATTATTCAGAGGAGTTTTTGGCATTGTTTGAATTTGTTTAAAATTCAAAACAGTGGCAAAACGAAATTAAATAAAACAAAACAGAAGAAAAAAATAAAAGAGAGAGAGAGAAGGACTTACCTGGCCTCACCCGTGCAGCCCACCAGAACCGGCCCAGCCGGCCCAGCCCGCCACCGCTACTCCCCCCCTGTCGTCTTCCTCTTGCCAGTGGGAGCAGCTGCGTGCTCGCACGCGCGCGGCCGAGGAGGCCACCTCCTCCCTGCCTGGCTGCCTCCTCCTTCCCTGGTCCCTCCCGCGACGCCACACAGCCCCGACCCCCTCTCACTTCTCCCTCGCTCTCTGGACCTCCCTCCCCCTCGCTCCTCTGTTTCCCCTCCCGCGACCGAACGGAGCCGCCGCCACCGACGAGAGCCACCGTGGCTACCGGCCACCCCACGGCTCACCGACGCCCCAGGAAGCTCCGCCGGTCCTCCCTCTACCTCCTCAACGAGCCACGAGGCCCCGGACGTGCCACAACACCGCCCTCGATGCCTTCTTCAACCTCGGGACCGCCGGCCATCTTCGTCAAATTCGCCGGCTCCGGACCGTCCCCGACCTCGCCGAGCGTCCCCTTGTCATCGCCGTGAGTAACTGACCCTCTCCCCTAACTCAGCATGCTCCCCTCCGTGCCGTAGCGCCGTTCCCCACGAGCACCGAAGCCACCGTCCGCCATTGCTGCTGCACGCATAGCCTCCGTGCTCCCCTGGCCTCACTGAGCTGCTCTTAGTGCTCCCCATGTCTAGCAGGTGCTGCCCAGCCTCTCCATTTGCTCACTGATGCACCGTAGCGACGCGCCCGAGCACCACCGAACACCATCGCCGCCAAAGCTCGTCGCCGGCATGAGTTCCGGCGACCCCACGACCTCCCACTCGGTCCTCTGGATGCGCGGGAGCAAGGGCCATCCCCTGGTGCCCTCAGCGCGCCAAACTGACGCCTCTAGCGCAAGTCCGGCGTGCCCCGCCGTGTTCTGTGGTCGCCGTCGGCTGGTCTCCGGCGTGCTGACGTGGCGTCGTTGTTAGGGGCTAATGACCCTGCTAACTAACCCTGTGACACGGACAGCGGGCCCCGTAGCGGGTCAAAGCCCGAGTCAACGCGGGATTAGCCCCTGTGTCACTGACGTGTGGACCCCACACGTCAGGTTTGACCCGAGCCGGCCCCTGTTGACTTGCTGACGTCATGCCAACGTCATGCTGACGCAGTAATGTTTTCTAGATTTAATTTAATTCTGAAATTCCAGAAAATGCCTAAAACTTCTAAAATTCATAGAAATTCAACCGTAACTCCAAATGAAATAAATTATATATGAAAAATTATCAGAAAAATTCAAGGAATCCATCTGTACCATTTTCATGCATGTTAGAACAACTTATAGCTGCTGTTTAGCACAAATCAATTAAATGGCATTTGAATAATCACATATGGAGTTTGAATTTGAATCTTGTATTCAAACCAACCTCATTTAATCTGGTTTTAGATGCATTAGCCCAAAACACATTCATTTTGCCATGTCATGATCATGCATCATATTGTGCATTGCATTGATTGAGTTCCCTTCTATGTTGCCGGTAATTGTCCCCTCTCGATAGACGTGATACCGATGATGTGATCGTTGACACTGATGAAGACTCAATGTTATCTTCAGAAGTGCCAGGCAAGCAAAACCCCCTTGTTCATTCCGATACAATCCTACTCTCTCGCTCCTGCTCTCTTTTACTGCATTAGGACAACATCGATTCATCTGTTACTTGCTGCGGTAGCTGAACCCCTTTATCCTTGCATGACCTGTCATTGCCACAGTAAATAGATGAAACCCACTAGCATGAGTAGGAGTTGTTTGAGCCCTGTTGTGCCTACTCATTCATGTTTGTTTGTCATGCCTGCTACTGCTTAGAGTTGAGTCAGGTCTGATTCATCGGGGATGAATCAGAGGCGTGTGAACATGTCCTACTGTGTGTGAGCTAAGTGTGTGAACACGATTTGGTAAAGGTAGCGGTGAGAGGCCATGTAGGAGTACATGGTGGGTTGTCTCATTGCAGCCGTCCTCAGGAACTGAGTTCTGTGTTTGTGATCCATGATTCAGCTACTACCATACATTGGGCCCTGAAATATGACCCCGCTCGACTTCTTATTCACCCTTGTCCTCTGTCCAGGAGTTGCAAGTAGTTTCTGGTGTTTGTAGTATGCTGGAGGCCGTGGACAGCGCTGATCGTAGGGGTGGGCTGTGATGCGGTAGGCACGTGGCCGGGTATACCGGGCGCCCGTTTGGTGTCACGGAACCCTGTTCACATCGTTTGGGGCTGTGAGCGAAACTCCGGCCGGATCTCCTCATGGATGGAACCCGAATAGGCGATAAACCTGGACTAGAGACTTGAGTGTTTAGGTAGGTCGTGGTCTACACCCACGTCGGCTTTCGCTCGAAGTCTGCCGAGCACATGTCATGTGCAGACGCTAAGTGGTGGAAACATGTATGAAGAAGTACACCCCTGCAGGGTTAATATCATCTATTCGAATAGCCGTGTCCGCGGTAAAGGACTTCTGGGTTGCTTATATCAGTTCATAGACAAGTGAAAGTGGATACTTTAAAATGCGCAAGATAAGCGTGAGTGCTATGGATGGCGTTCTCGTAGGGAGACGGGAGCGGATCCATAGTGGTGTATTGATATGGTGAATATGTGGACTCGTGTGCGCCACCTCAAAAGAGTTACTTGCAGTTGTAGTTCAGGATAGCCACCGAGTCAAAGCTGGCTTGCTGCAGTTAAACCCCACCATCCCCTTTGTTGATAATGATGCATACGTAGATAGTTCTGATGTAAGTCTTGCTGGGTACATTTGTACTCACGTTTGCCTATTTTATGTTTTTGCAGAGAGACTTCAGTCTCACTAGTATTTCCGCGTGGTCTTCGACATTTAGCTTGTTACCTCAGCTACGATCTTATGCCTCGGCAGGATTTGGTAGATAGTCAGGCTTCTCAGCCTTTTTCATTTATAGATGTCTGTATTCAGACATGATAGCTTCCGCTTGTGCTTGATTTGTATGCTCTGAATGTTGGGTCATGAGACCCATGTTTGTAATATCTCGCTCCTCGGAGCCTATTGAATAGATTACTTGAGTCATAGAGTCATGTTGTGATGCCATGTTGTATTTGCACATATCGAGCATATTGTGTGTATGTTATTGAAATGCTTGGTATGTGTGGGATCTGACCATCTAGTTGTTTATCTTTAGTAGCCTCTCTTACGGGGAAATGTCTCCTAGTGTTTCCACCGAGCCATGGTAGCTTGCTACTGCTCCGGAACACTTAGGCTGGCCGGCATGTGTCCTTCTTCGTTCCTGTGTCTGTCCCTTCGGGGAAATGTCACGCGGTGAATACCGGAGTCCTGTTAGCCCGCTACAGCCCGGTTCACCGGAGTCCTGCTAGCCCAGTGCTACAGCCTGGATTCACTCGCTGATGACCGACACGTTCGATGCTGGGTCATGAATGCCTGTCCCTGTAAGTCTGTGCCGCTTTGGGTTTACGACTAGCCATGTCAGCCCGGGCTCCTTATCATATGGATGCTAGCGACACTGTCATATACGTGTGCCAAAAGGCGCAAACGGTCCCGGGCAAAGGTAAGGCGACACCCGTGGGAATACCGTGCGTGAGGCCGCAAAGTGATATGAGGTGTTACATGCTAGATCGATGTGGCATTGAGTCGGGGTCCTGACAACGATCCCTGGTCGAGTGCAGGTGTGGAAAAAATCCTCGGCTCGGTGCGGTGCAGATGTTGCTCTGTCTGGCCCGAGTTCACTGCAAAGATGCGCGAGAAGACAAGCTGGCGGCCCTCCGGGTGGCCAACACCAAGAAACACGACTTCAGGTCCTTTATGGAAACTTTCCTTGCGGCTGCCACTCGGATCGCAGATGGGATTGATCTTGATGAGTTTGTTGCACCTTCCAGCCCTCCACAGGAGGGGTAAAAAACTTCTTCTAAGCTCGACGCTTTAAATTTGCCTTGGTATGCTGAGTGGAATTGTAACCGATAAACCTTAACGGGCTTAGCGCCTGAGCACTTCCGGTTCCTTTAGGTATCGATCCGAACTTGAATTTGTCGTTTGAATATGATTGCTCTTGGCTCGAAATGTCTTTTGCAGGTTCAAAGCAGGGCGCTTACTGCAATCGACTTATTCCTTAATCCACTTGGGTGAGCGCTGGGATGCAGCTAAGCCCCCGAGTGAGAGGTTTGCTCTTCACTCGGTAGGGTTTTTATATCTTAGGCGAGCACTGGGCTGCAGCTAAGCCCCCGAGTGAGAGGTTTGCTCTTCACTCGGTAGGATTTTTATATCTTAGGCGAGCACTGGGCTGCAGCTAAGCCCCCGAGTGAGAGGTTTGCCCTTCACTCGGTAGGATTTCGATAACTTAGGCGAGTACTTGGACTGCAGCTAAGCCTCCGAGTGGAAGTCTGGCTTATCACTCGGTAGGATTTTCATAACTTAGGCGAGTACTTGGACTGCAGCTAAGCCCCCGAGTGAGAGGTTTGCTCTTCACTCGGTAGGATTTCGGTAACTTAGGCGAGTACTTGGACTGCAGCTAAGCCTCCGAGTG